>NW_025814856.1:37870000-38057500 GCF_022079265.1 Lynx rufus | reverse complement strand
CCATTTTCTCAGTTACAGCAGCCTTTTGTAAAAGCAAGCTGTAAAATATTATTCACCCCAGGTGAGTGAGCAGTGTGTGAAACTGCTTAGCTTGGGTTTCCTTGTGTGGTCTTCTGTTGTTTGTTCATTTACTCTTTAAACAGAATAGACGGTAGTCATTATTCTGGCCTAAAATTGGAGGTAATATCTTGAAGGTTCATTACCATTGTTCACCATAAAGTCTCCTCTTTCCTCTTACTTTTTTTCTTTTCTTAATGGGGTGGGGTGGAAGGGATACAAATAAGTATGGAGAACAGCAGAATTTGTATTCATTTGTTTTTAAGGTAAAAGTCATTCCAAGTAGCTTCAGGACATGAAATAACCACTTTTACCGCGTTGTGAAACAGGACGGGGATGCGTTATTAGCAAAGGAATAAGGCTTAATTTTACCTTTAACTAGGTGAAAGGTAATTGTGCTAAAAAGGAACATTGGGTTTATTTAGTTATTTTGAAAGGTTGCAAACCTGGGTTCTAATTTTCTTATTTCAGCTACATTTGGAGAAAGTAATTGAAATAGGGTAGCAACCTCAAGTCTTAAAAATCAGCGATCCCTGTTGTTGTTCAGCGTTGTTGTTGTTGTTGTTGTTGTTAAAGTATCTGATAATTTTATCTTCAGTCCAAATTTTGTTTTGGCCTCAATGTCATGAAAATATTCCTGATAGAATTTGAGGCAAATCTCTCTTTACGTAATTAAGTCTTTTTTGTCACTAATAGGAAAGAACTGAGTTACACAGATACAGGAATTTTTATTTTTAAGATTTTAGGCTTTGATTCAACCCTCTGATTCCCAGAGCCCCTGCGTATGGTAAAACTCATTGAGGTTTCAGTTCGTTAGCCCTTTCCCTGTTGGAAAATCTAATAAATAGTCAAAGGACTGCAAGACAGGCCTACTGAGCATGTGGCCTGACTCATCTGTATAAACTGGGTCTCCAGACCATTAACAGTGAAGAACCCAGGCCGAGTTTTCCTTTTAAAGAATTGTCTGCGTTTTATTCCCTCTCACTGGTACGTAATTTGCATGTGTAGGTTCATGTTTCAGGTTTCATATGTTTAAAGTTGCTTTCCCACCCTTTGCCGTTCTGACATTCATGTTGATGCATTTCAATATAAGGGTGTGTCAGCACTTACATCAAATCAGTGTTCTTGTGAACAAACGCTCCTATCCAGACCCATACAAATTAGGCTTCTGAACTAGGTTGGCAGTCCCTTTCGTAGACATCTGCCCATTGAGGTGGTCTTAAATGCCACCTGGCTTTAATTGCTTGAATTGCCTTTTATTTACGTGTAAATGGTTATCTGGAGATTCCCTGCAGAACTTCTTCCTGGGAGACTTTTATTTTGGTGCTAATGGTGTACTAAATTACGTGGGATGCCAGTGTTCAGTGGTGGGATGGCAAAGGGCAGGCCATTCACAAAACGACTGTCCCCTGTGAACTAGACCCACTGCCTAGTTTTTGCTTAAACATCCTGGTAACTTATATTTTCCTTTTTGTTTCTCCATTTCACTTAATGATTTTCTATGTATTGTTGCAGACATCTCAACAGTGAGCATGCGCTGGACGATAGAAGTACAGCTCAATGTAGAGTACAAATGCAGGTTGTACAGCAATTAGAGCTACAGGTAAAACCAAATTTATTTTTAATATTACCTCAGTATTCCTCAAATTCCAAATTTCTGTAGTGTTCTGAAATGAGTTCCTGTGTACTCATTATTGAATGGAAGGTCCAAAACCTGTTGTTGTCCTTTCTTTTCTTTTCTTTTTCACTCTTCGGGAACGTTCACCTTCAGTTCCTTCTTTGGAACTGCCGCTCAGACGTTTCAAAGTCCTGTGCATCTCTGTGTATGCCGCGAACTCCCCACTACCTCTGTTAGCTTTCCATTTCTCTCTCGCTTCCCCTCCCTTTTGTCTTCTCCTGCAAGTGGGAAACGCTCTAAAAACTTCAGTTGCCTGTTGTTAATGTAAGCCCCCTAACTTGCCATGATCCCTAACCTGGAGCTAGGCAGCCGAGCCAGGGAGAGAGACTGAGAGACAATGGATGGGGATGGAAGGCACATGGGAGCATCAGCAAGACTGGGCCAGTACACACGCATGCACGCACGTGAGCATGCTGTCTGAGGTTAAGGTAGAAGCTGCATGTGGATTTATTCCTCCTGTCAGTGCACACAATTTAAATATTTTAAATATGCACACACATGCATACAGGCACGTATTGAGATATATATATATGTATATATATATAATGTATGTATAATGTTATACATTATATATATATATATCTCATATATATAATATATACATATCACACACACACACACATATATATAATCTTATTTTTGGCAGTTTGTTGGGCCATGTTGAATGTATTTTGTGACTATAGAAAATAAACGTCTGCAGATTTTCCTGGGGATCACAGTTGTGAGGGATGGGGGCCATTTTTAAATGTGGGTTCCACTTTTGATGTCACTTGTTGACGGACCACCATATTTTAACAATAATTCCCTTCTTGGTATAATTAATAGAAAATTAGTTTCTAAAAGTAAAAATTGGGTCAGAGATGGAGATTATTAAAATGTACAATTGCAAAAGCCTGACCCTGCAAACCCCATTTATGCAACCGAGTTCCAAAATGCTTTTGAGTGCTTGATGACCCACTGTGGCTTCTTCCTCTGGCTGGCTTAGTGTAGGCAAGAGGCTAGCCGACTAGGGGAAATTAAAACAATGTTGTACATTATATTGTTACCAGCCATCGAAAAGCCTATTTTGTATGCAAGACAGCAATGCCGAGATATATGGAGAGCCCTAGGCTAAGTACAGAAGATAATTACATTTGGAATTTTACTGAGTTAAGTCATTTACAGCTTCAAATAGTTGCAGAGAAAAATCAGCCAAAACACACTTAAACTTTTTGTTGTGACTTTTCAGGATAGAGAGGATTTTTTTAAATTAGTTATCATCTTATATGACAAATTACATTTTTTAAGCAAGATTGTCTCAAAAGTTATTTTCTTTAGCTAGTTAATATTTTTCCATTCACACTACAAGATAAGAACTTACTAGAACAGTGGGATATTCATACAGGCTAAGGGCACGTCATAAAATCCCCAAATTTTTACATAACTCTTTGGAAACATCTTTAAATTTAGCACGCTTATTCAGAAGCAAAACAATAGTGTTATTTATCTCCCCACCAAAGTTCACTTCTTATTGATGTGTGATAAGCCCTTTAAAAATTGGTTTCAACAGAACAAACCATATGGCTATTGCTACCTAAATCTTTACGTAGTGGTGGTTACGAAGTGATACAAGTTCCTGCATTTATTCAGTGGATAAACTTAAATTCTTAATGTTCAGCTAGAATAAAGTGTTCGACCGAGTGTCATGGTTTGCCCCAGTAACTGTTCCAGAGTCCAGATTTGACTGTGGGGCCATTGTTCATTACTCCGAAACTGATGATCTACTTTATTCATTATTCCTCACTCTCCCCAAGAGCTGGCAAGAGAAGGAAAGGAGTTAGACCATCAGTAAGTCAAGTGGTTATCTCCTGGCAGCTTTCTTGTTGTTTTTTGGTGGGTGTGGCCTGGCGGTATTATAGACCTTTTAAGAGGATTCTTTGATTATTTGTGGATTTCATTTGTTCATAGATTTCCCTTCATCCTTCAGCCCTAAATCCAATCAA
Organism: Lynx rufus; assembly: GCF_022079265.1. Taxonomy (NCBI): domain Eukaryota; kingdom Metazoa; phylum Chordata; class Mammalia; order Carnivora; family Felidae; genus Lynx; species Lynx rufus. Next base: position 38,053,783 of record NW_025814856.1, on the reverse strand, counting down.
AGGCAGGGTTTTCAACTTGTGATAGGAACCAAAGAAGATCATGTGGCCAGAAGTTACTATGTGGTAGTTACCTGTGATAGTCCTTGTAATATTTTTGCTTCAGAGTTTGCTCTAATGGAGGAAGAGACGGGGTCATTCTGAAGGGTTTGGTTTCTTCACAGGTTGAGGGATTCGTTAGAGTGATAGCCTGGTGCTTGTCAAGAGCTGGAGTTGGCAAACCACAGATCATGAGCCAAATCCCCAGAGCTAACAGAGGTTTTTACATTTTGAAGAGCTGGGAGGGAGGGATCCAAAGAAGAATAAATTATGTGAAATTCAGATTTCAGTGTCCATACGTAAAATTGTACTGGAACACTTGTTCGTTGACGAGTTATCTCTGGGTGCGTTTGCACCACAGCAGAACATTTGTATAGGTGCAACAGAGTCCTGTGGCCTGCAGAGCTGAAAATATTTACTGTGCGGCTGATTCGCACAGAAGTATACCAAACAATCCCCGCTCAGGAGGATTAAAAAAAAAAAAAAACAAAAAACACTTTGCATCATATTATTTGCAACTTTTGTTCCCTTAGGGTCTCGGCTACCTAAAGGCCAGCTAACCCCTTGTTACATGTTCCTTCTTTGCCTTAGTGTATAAAACCATTCTAGTCACCACACGGGTCCAGTTTGCCCAGCAGCAGCTTCATATAACAAGTACTTGTCAGTCTCGGGGATCATGGTAAGCAGGCTGATGGATATTCATTCATTTATCCGCTCATCTACCAATTCATTTGGCAAACATCATCCAGAGCCTGGATGGCAGAAACGTTGGCAGAAACACGGCAGAAACGTTGCTGAAGCCAGTAAAGGGTACAACACTGAACAAAGTAAGGCTGCCCTCCTGGTTTTTACATTTTAGAGGAAAAACAGACTGTAAATAAGTAATTTGCCAGTGGCAATGTCCACTCCTTGGGTAGAGCTAGCTGATGCTGATGGATTCTTGAAAATACCGGAAACATGCTCAGAAGAGAGTTTCGGTGCTGGGGAGGGGACGAACCGGAATAGATTAGTTATTATTCAAGCAGATGAACTATACAAGACAATGTTAACAGGTTTAGCAGTTAAAGACCCCTCGCCCTGAGATAAAGCTGGAATGCGGGACAGTTGGGGACAAGGAGACAATTACACTCAGTAGCTACACTCATTGTGGGCTTCCTATTACTCTCGTGTCCAGAATGTCTGTGTTTGTGCTGTCACGTTTGCCGTTTCATGTGCCCATGTCTGGAATGTACTTTTTAATTGACGTAATGAACAGTTGCGTGTCCACTGGGACTGAGGTGTTGGGTAAACCAGGTCCCTGCAGCAGCAAGAATATGTTGAAGAGGTGTCCTTTTGCTTGAACGGCCTTTCCCTCTTATTTCCTGTTGGCATCGTCCCCCTATTCTGTCAACAGCACGCTAACGAATCGCCCCATCTAGAGGGGGTGCCCTGTACATGACCAACTTCTTGACTACTTGCATTTGCCTTAAAGAAGGAATTTTCCAGACCAGGAAATACCTGAACCTCCAAGTATCCAAGTATATTATAGAATTATCATTTATTAACTTGAATTTGAAAAACATTTGTACCACTTAGCACCTCAGGAAAGAGTAATAGAGGTTTGAACAATTACCCACAGGTGTTCCCTATACTGTAGGAGGAGCAGTTCTACAGCCCCTGCTACCCAGACCTGCAAGGACTTTGCACAGCAGTACTTAGAATTACTGTGATGTTTACATCTGGAAGAGGAGTCACACGTGTACCTCCATTAGAAAAACAAGCCCAATAAGCTCACGTTGGTTCTTACATCATAGATCAGTGGAGGTTCATCATGTCTACCCTAGAGCATCGCTGTGCAAGGATCCCACAGGAGAGTTCTGGAGGGCACCATCAGCCAGCCCCAGACACGACCAAAGCTAATGAAAGCCACTTGAGTGCTGTCCATTTTTAGCCCCCTGGAGCTAAACCCCAGAAACCGTAACTCTGACCCAAAACCAAAGGCCCAGTTTGTGAGCTGAAATCAACCTCTCCTAAAGAATTAGATGAAAAAAAAATTTTTTTTATAACTATCGTTAGTCTCAGGGGATCGTGGGTACAGACGTTTCCTTTCTTGGTGCTGTCTGTACAACACTCTACTTGAATCACCTGAAAAGCCTTTACAATTCCAATGTTGAGAGTTAAGGCAACCAGGCAGAAATCAAGGTGACGGGCAATGAAGTCTGACTTAGACCCATCCCATCAGCATTGTGTGTGAGACACATTTGTATTGCTTTTATTTTTGTGGGAAGTTACCAAAACATATATAATACGTGTTTTCCTGGCGGTGGGCCCGTTATGTGGAGCTTGACAACCGAGAATGTCTAGTTAATTCAGTTCGCATGTTACACTCTGTTACTGGTCTCAGAGGGGAGAGGGGTCAAAAAGACATCTTAGTGGGCGTTGTAGGCCTTTCTGAATATTTCTCACCACATTTCATTATTACAAAGTCAGTTGAAATTTTTGAATTTTAGCAGTGGGCTAGATGGTGATTAACCCCGTGTATACCTCGGAGCCCAACATTGTAGAGAATTGGTAACCACACATAGGCACCTAACATCAATCATGCGGGTGAAGGACATGGCTTTTTGAGGCGAGGGCGTGTCTTTTAAGATTTTATCTGTTAGATGCTTTCTTTTGACACACTCTTCTTGATGCTCTGCAGACAAGGGGATAGGTTAGAGCTGCAGATGGAAGATGTTCCTATAATCGATATGCGTGGTCTTACATAGGTCATGAATGTGCACACAGAACACGGGAGCATAGACACAGGGTCTGGAAGTAATGTTGAGGTGAGGAATTGCCCACCCATATGCCACGGGCAGGACTGTAAAGAGGGACCTGAGGCTTCCTTGATAGTTGAGCACCGGCCATTGACCAGACAGGTTTAGGGATTTAAATATTCATCTGGCTACCTGGGCTCACTCAGGCAGGAGATGCATAGGAATCGTCTCAACCATTAAGCTGTGAATGAGATGGCACAGAAGGTTATCTTAGTGGCTAGATAGGAATTCCATCTTGGGAAAGGGAAAAAGCATCTGATTTAACGGACAAGAAAAAGTCTTCTGACGGATTTCCCTTTCTTAGAAAGCTGAGGCGTTCATGGTGCAGATCTGTTTTTCTGGCCACACATATTAGTTGTGATGATCATGTGACCTTTGCTCATTTGTCAGCACATCCTCTCTGGTGTACGAAGGTGGGTTTTGAATGAAAGAGAAAAGGAGCCTTGGAAATGCAGTGTTTGCTCCTGTCCGCAGCTCAGCCTGTGTCAGGGGACGGGTCTCAAGACAGGCTTCCTCCAATCCTTCAGCCTGTAGACCCTTTAAAGTGAATGTCAAAAGCCCCCACGGGGAAAAGGAGCCATCCAAACCAGTGGGGATGATCAGCCTGGTCCTGGCAGCAGGTGGTGGTGGAGGGGTGGGACCTTTCTTCCTTAATAATTTGATTCCATTCGGTCACCAGTTATCAACTACCTATTGTATTCTGCGCACGGGATGCAGAGGAGCAAGACAGCCTCTTCCTTCCTGTGAAGTGCAGCCTAGCAGGCCAGGAAGAGTAGCATGTCTCTGACTCCACGCCGGGCAGAGTTTATAAGAGGAAGCACAGGAGCATTGTGGAGGGCACGCGAGAAGGGACGGCGGCAAGTACATCGCAGGCCAAGAGAGCCGTTTAAGGATTCGCTTTGATTGTAGCGTCAGGGAGGAGAGTGGAAGAATCTGTGTTCGTTCTTAAATTCATCTCTCTGTTCCTCCAGAAGTAGAGTGACCAGCCATCACGGTTTGCTTGCCTGGGACTTAGGATTTCCAGTTTCACAACTGGGAACGTTCCTGGCAAAATGGAATGATTGCTTCTTTGAATCCATTGGATTTGGAAGTGATCTGTACCATGCCTCGTGTTCTGCTTTTAATTTACAGAGAACCTGGGAAACCCTTTGAAAGGGTATTTCTTGAGTTCCCACTATATGCCAAGGCACTGTCCTAGGGACTTCATACCCCTAATTTCATTAAATCCTCACAACCCCCCTGTGAATGGATACTACCCCATTTCCTCAATGCTAAAAGTTGGGTTTTTTTTTTTTTTAAAGGAAAATTAGAACATTTGGAAATCACTACACATCGTACATCTAATGAGCACTGAGTCCTGTCCCATTACTTCTGCCATTTCTTGTCCTTTGAAAAGGTATTACCAAATCAGTAATTACCTTAACAATTATTGGCTCTTCGGGGTCAAAGAAATATTTCCCTGTGCTCTCGCCTCTTACCGATGAAGAAACTGGAGTTTAGAAGATCTCATTAATTTGTTCAAAGCCAATGGCAAATAATGGGCAACGCCCGGGATTCTAGCCCAGCCTGTGTAGCCTGTGCCTCCTTTTATGGCACTGCTGCCTTGCACTTTTCGTGCAGGGTCATCGTGGCCCATTGAGGTTCTGTGCCTACACCCAGGCGTTGCAGATCACTGGTTTTAAAACTTGGCTTTGTGAGACCATGCCTTTTCTCCGCCTCTTGAAGCTCCCTCCTCAGCAATCCATGGCATTTGGGCAAGGCTGAAACTCAGTGACACAGCGATCACTTGGAAGTTTTGTAAATCATCTACCCCAACAACTGTAAGCTCCAAGAAAACGTCAGCAGGGAGAAAAGTGTGCGAGTTTCAATAGCAGAGGGAGACATTAAGCCTAACACAAATCAGTTACCGCAGAGACTTTGCATGTGATTACTGTACCATTAGCGGTGCTGTTTGTAAGCACACTAGCTTCCTGGACTTTTGCAAATATATTATCTGTAATGTGTCCCCCCTTTGGACCTTTCTAACACCATTCAAGGCAATACTCCGAAGAGTTCTTCACAGCAGTGGCCTCACAGAGCCTCATGACTCTCCCTAAGTAAGCTCAGAGCCTGTGGGGAAGAAGTCCTAATGGCATCATAGCAGCATATTGTCCCTGCTTTTGTGACTGGAGCCAAGAAAAAGAAGAGAGAGTCTCTGGGTTTCTCACTTCCACGTCCCCCTTTGAAAACCAAGACACTTATTTTTCATAATTTAAAATCCTGCTTAACTCTGGGAGCATTAGAATTCCTAGACTATGACTTGAGTATTAGTGTGCGTCTGCTTTAAATGTCAAGAGAGTCTTTAATAATAACACGTAAGGAATGTTAAGATGGTGACAGAGTACAATAAAAGTAGGGAAATTCTTCCATTGGGGTGAAATGAACCATAGGTTGCCTACCACCTGAGAGCTGCAGTTGTGTTAAAGAAATCATTTACAAGTTCTCACTGGTGCTGAGTTTTGAAGGCATGTGAATGACTGCAGTTTGATAAAGTGGGTCGAAAATAACTTTTTGGTAAATACTCAGGCAGAAGAATTTGATTTCTTCTCCTTCCACATCGCTGTTTCGTTTGTTTTTGTTTTTGTTTTTGTTTTCTCGTTTGTCTTCTTTTGATCATACGTACTTTCAAGACCTGTGAGACTGGATGCACGCTGTCTCGCTCAGTTCTGTTCGGATCGTCATTGTGTATAAAACTAATCTGCTGCTGTTAAGGCATACCCAGACCGTGGAAGAGAGCCCTTTCTCCCAGACCTCCTGCATCAAACTCATACGTGTGGGGTCCTTATGAAAACTTACTCCCACATCCCCTTGCTTGGTGTGTTTGGCTTAGCAAGTTTACGTGAGACCCCGGTCAATTAAATTGGGGATCATCATTGTATGGGAATAATCTCGACTTCCCTGCTCATCAGTTAGTTGAGTGCCTGCTGAAACTCCTTGCCTCACCCTCCCTTGGGGGTTCTGCAGTGGTTGTTCAGCCAAGGGGGTGGGAAGAGTGGCAGAGATCTGTGTTTTCATTTAACATGCCAGGTGCTTTTGACAGTCACACCAGAGTGGGAAGGTCCGACTAGGCATCATATGACTGGGATTCTAGTCTTATTTCTGCCCCCTTCCCAGCTCCATGATCTTGGGTAGGTTCACCCTTTGAGCCTAAGTTTCCCCAACTGTAAAATGCAGGAGTAGGATGAGAGGACTTGAAATAGCCACAACAGTCCTGGCTTCTTTGAAATCCAGTGAGGGACTTGGTCCCTTCTTCTCATCTGTCCTTTGGTAGTTCCGGCATTTTTACACATCCAGAATCCTTCATTTATTTCAGATTCTGTTTCTCACGAGTGAGGACCACCAAATTGGGCTTAAAATGATTAGTCCTCCAGACAACATATAAAGTGGTAATGTTAAATGAACCTAAAATCGTGTTCCCTTTTCTCTGCTAAAAGAATGAGTTTAATCTCCTTATTTTTATCTTTGAAGATGTTGAATGGCGCTCCTAGACTTCGGCGGTTATCAGTGTGTCTGGAGCAGTACATGCGTTCCAGTCTTTCACAGCCAGGACTGTCTAAAACCTAATTTGGGGCCATGGCTAATAGAAGAGGGGATGACCTGTATCAGCCAAGGGGAGAAAAAGCGTTTGCTTAGGATGAGGGAAAGATACAGTGAGAACCAAGGAAATCAATCCAGAAGCAATGGGCTTCATCTTTCCTACACTTTCGTTCCATTCTTCAAAACCTCAAAATTCTCCCCGCATTGAGGCCAGCTTCAGACTCTGGAGAACTCGAGTTACGCTGGCTCAGGTTCCAAGCATGGGCTCAACCAGTGGAAGTCTAAATAGGCTAGAATTGACTTAACTTTCCTTTAAAGAAAAGTTAGGTATTTTCGAATATTCGTGAAGCACTAGGCTCTATGCTAAGCTTGTTATGTGCAAGCCCTTATCTAATCCTCAAAACAACCCTTCAGAGTTCAGAGATTATTATTCCATATTTAGAAGAAGAAACTAAATACTTTAAAAAAGGTTACATAATGTGCTCAGAGTCGCAGAGCCAGAATTTGAATCCAGCCTAGTCTGATTATAGTACCCACATCCTTCATCCATTTTCACCGTGCTGTCTCTCTACAAAGTTGGGGGGCAACCTGCGAATAAGCATTGCACAAGCAGGTCCCCTCAGTGTGTGGCGCATTGACATTCCTCTTAAACCAGATACCCCTCCTGTGTCCACCAGGAAAACTCTTAGAGAGTAATTCTCTTCTGATAGTACAACATCAAAAAATTGTTTTAATTTGCCAGCCAAATTTTTAGTTGACCTTTGGAGTAAATTTCTCATCCTCCTTCTCTTTGCTTTTCATGGGATTCAGTTTATGAGGGAATGCTGGAATATATACTTGGCAATATTAAATGTTTGTATTGTCATATTATAATAATGAAAGGATGCCGTGAAAATTGATGGGGATGCTGAGCTCATGGAATGATGGCATAAAAAGTAATAAAGAATCTGAAGGCTTTTTGAAGGGCCGGTGTATTAAAAATGCAAGACAGCCCCTGTAGAGAGAGGACGTGGTTTCAATAGGTGTGAATGATTAGCTTTTTTGCCTTAAAGAATGAAAAGTGAATTTGGCAGCGTTTTTTTTTTCTTTAATTGTTAAAAAGGATTTGTGGTAGAGTTAGAGCTGCAACTGATACAGTAAAAAGCCAAAACCCATCCAAGAATGTATTATATGCTAGTTTGTACTAATAATCAGATAAAAACAGAAACTTGGATTTTTGCCCTTTTTTCTGTAACCTCGTAACCACCGTTTATAATAAAGCGAGCTAGGATGATAGACTTGAGTTTAAGGCAAAATAAGGAACCTGGGTAATGGACAATGGACAATGAATTCTAAGTGATACTCTCATGGAAAAGTGAGAAAATGTCTCCCATGGCAGTGATCTCCAGGGGTTATGGATGTGGCTGTGTGTATAAACTCTAGGTATGTGTTTGTGACATGGTGTTACTACGTTTGAGCAGTAGAAGGTCAGCACGGTAGACATTTGGATGGAATACAGACGTGTGGATTCCTTTTGATGCTGGGAATTTGGATTTCCTTCTACTTGGTCTTGGTAATTGCTACATCGACAGTGCTTACCTCCAAATTAAGTCACAGTTGATATTCATCAGACTCTTAAGTAAATGTCACCTCTCACCCTTTCATTCTTAATGTTCAGTATGGCAGACTACTTGTTTTTAAAATGAATTTTATATATATATATATATATATATATATATATATATGCCTTCATTCCTTCTTGCCCCATGGTAACTTTTGAGACAAAACATTTTTTTAAAAATCTAAGAATATTTTGGTTCTAACATCTAAAAACTTAGAACACATTTAAAAAAAAACACACAAATGACTGTAGAAAAATGCCATTGCTAACATTTAATTGTCCTGAGCCACTTTGGAAAACTAAATTCCTTTAGCATTATGTGTTCAGAGCATCTTTGAGTTTGGCTGTTCAATAACTTACTAAAGAACAGAGGGTGAATAACATAAAGTGGCTCCTAATATGGTATCATTTTCATTTCCTGTTTGTGGAAAAAGATAAATGCTAACACTGTAAGGCTTTTTCCTTCTTCTTAATTTATTCCTCCCTGCACCACAAGGGAATAAAAAGGAAAAAAAAAAAAATCAAATGTGATATGGCTTGAGACTGAGTCATCCAGTTAAGATACGCCGAAAGCTTTTTCTCTTGCTTTTGTACCTTTTCCCTTCCCTCTCTCTGCCTTTGCCCAAATGCTGAAACACCCCTTTCTCTTAGAAAACACCTTTATTTACAAAATGTCTTATTTGACTTGAATTTTGGAATAATTCAGCTTACCAAAAATTGGGGTTTCTTTTTTTTCTTTTTCAAGAGTTTATCTTTAAATAATCTCTGTACCCACCATGGGGCTCAAACTTACAACTCCAAGATCAAGAGTCACATGCTCTACCAAGTGATCCAGCCAGTAACTCCCCAAAATTGGTATTTCAAAGATTTAAGGTTAATTATGTGACATAGAAGAAATGAGTCCCTCCCTAGTTCAAAGGCATTATTTTGGATAAGTGGTCTATAAAAGTGCTGTTCTAAGTAAGACTGTCTCTACACCCTTCTCTCGTGCTTGTTTTCTCACCACCTCCCCCACCCCCACCCCACCCCCGCCCACTGTCTCTCTCTCTGTCACTCACTCATTCGTTACGTCTACATTTCCCCAAAATTCCACAGCCCTTCTCTTAACTATACCTTTATCTTTTGGAACTATACTTCCCACTTACTTTACAGAGGTAATTATTATCATGTCTGGTATTTTTGCCCAGAGCATCTTTGCCGTAGACCTCTTTGCTGCAGCGATTTTTTACCACAGAACTAATTGTCCTAAAGCAATTTTGCCATAAGAGATTAAAAAAAAAAAAAAAAAAGTAACTGGTTGACAGTTTGGTTTGACACTTTGGTTTCATTTCTCCACTGACAAAGTATTTCCATTTTTACATTTATATAATGTACAAATGTAAATCTTAACCCTCATGCTGGGGTGTACCATGGCACAGAGTTTTCAGCCCCCGTTTCCCATAGAACTTTGGAACATCTGTCACTGGACATGTGACAGTAGGCCGAGCACAGAGAACAGCGTAGAAGGCTTTCACAACATAGCACGGAGCTCAGTTACAAACATATATTCTAGTATTTGGAAACCCTTGCCTCTTCTAATGAAGGAAGAAACTTTAACGAGGGTGAATCAAAGCAACAAAAAACCGTGATACTGCGAAGAAAAGAGTTTGAAGCTAGGTGAAATGCCGAAGTAGAATCCACAAAAGAAAATCCGTTATTTGTGCTGTTGTTGCCACCATCTCCACTGTATCTTCTGAATGCGTCCAAATATTTTTTTCAGTTCACAGGAGAATCCCTTTCATTTTGTTACTCATTTTATGTGTGTTCCCTTATGCCCTCCTTCACCATCCCTCTCTTATTTGCCACGATTTTATCCTTTATGGTAAAATTGTCTTCTGGGCGATCAGGTGTGCGGCCAGAATGCTTGTGGCAAAGATGCTGGTGGCAAAACTATCTAGAAGCAATTATTTTATGTCCCCTTTGCCCAGGTGTCTTAAATTATCAAAACTATCACCATGTTAAAATGGTTGGAGGCACATATAAAGAAAGTAGCATCCAGTGAATAGTATTTGAGTGCCTCCAATGTACATTTGATGAAAAACTTGGGTGCTGTCAGAAGGTAATTATCTGTACAATGAGAAGACTTAAATTTTTGCTCAGATGGGACTAACACATAGTAGGTGCTCACATACTGAGGAAATGAATGATGAAGCTTGTTCTCCATGCCCTTGACCATAAGAACTTGTCATCTCCTGTAGCCCTGGGCTTGCCCGGCTAACACTGCTTCACAGCACTGTGCTAATCCATGCCTGCCTGTTAAGAAAGGTGAAGTTAATTTTGCATAAATGTCCCCATGTATCTGGGAGCTTTTCCACAACCACAAAAGATGAATTTATGAGTTTTAGCTACCTAGCTCATTTTCCTTTGGCTTCCTCATGAATAAGATTGGTTAATAGGCATGATTCACGTTTTTGTCTTTTAGCTGTCTGTGTTACATGGGACTCCTTGGTGCCAGCAGGTCTAGAACTTCCCAGTTAAAAGCTAATGCATCTTGTGTTGAGAAATCTCACACTGACACCTCCAGTTACTTCGAGTTTGGCAATGGTTGTGTAGATTTCAAAACGATTAAGCAATGAGAAAGATTTTGTCATGTGCAATGGTGCTATAGTTTAATTTGGAATATGTATCATTTTGGATGTTAAAATAGTAATGCATCTGTATTCAAAGAAATAACAGAGCACTTTCTTCCTACTAGCTTGCAAAAGACAAAGAGCGCCTGCAAGCCATGATGACCCATCTGCACGTGAAGTCAACAGAACCCAAAGCCGCCCCTCAGCCCGTAAGTACCGAGCTACACCAGGGGAAACTTCACACTGTTTCCTTGCTGCTTCCTCACCCCTAAGCATAGGAGGCAGGAAAACCTACTCTGGCAGCTGTTAGTATTGAAGGACATAAGTCAGTGGAGTGTTTCCGGTTACCTTCTATAAAGGGGGTGGTGTGCAGGGCATTTCACAACGTAGAGGATGATTCACATACCGTCTTTGGCCACGAGGCCCAACAACTTGCTCTTCGGGACAGATGATTGATGCTGTACCAGGGTACGAAAATATGATAGGTCGCTGGGAGGGGGAAAGGTCTTTCTAAATGGTGTGAACCCAGAAAGAAGACAGCCAGACCATGGAGTCAGAAGAAAAGGGCATTTCAGCCTGCATTAGCCAAGAGACTGCGGGTATGAGAAAGGGAGTGAGGGCCAGTGCAGTTTAACGGTCACAGAGGAAAGACATAAGAAATAGGAAGCACACTGTTGGAATAGCTGGAAGCTAAAATTGTGGAGGGCATCTAATGGTTATTAGAGAGTTAGAAGTGAACATTACTCTTTTGCAGTTAGGAGTTCCAACATGGTATGTTGAAATTACGTTTAACTTGTAGGAATCTCCTACTTCTTGCCTTGCTTCCTTTTCCTTAACCTTGAAGAGTGCCATCCGAGCACAGACAGTTAATATCTAAGCAGAAGGATGGTTTCTAAACCCCAAATCCTGTCTTGGGCCTCATTCCTTGCTATAAATTGATCTCTTTAACAGTTGTATTTCTCATATACTTATATTTCTAAAAATCTCCTTAGTAGCTTCTACTGATTATTCAAAATGGAGAGAGTGCTTTGCTTCTTGATTTTTAAGATTTGTAAAATTTAAAGGTACACTGCCTTTATTTGATTTTGCTTGGAGTCACTGTGTGAAAATTAATTGAGCGTTGACAATCTATAGTTAGTACCAGCAATTTTAATCAATATGCAATGATGCAGCGTAATGGCAAAGTATTGGTTTATCTGTTTTGACTGATTTTTTTCTATAAATAAAGCAAACATACACCCATATATGTATGATTTATGATGATAGAAATAAAACGGAGTCAGACTATTAACCCAGCAAATATGGTAGCCTGCCAAGATGCAGTTGGCAGACAAAATTAATGTCTGAAACAGAACACATTACTGAGATATAGGACATAAAATCATTAAACACTTTGTGCATCCATTTTTACTAGGAGAGAGCCCTTAGTTTCCGTGTTTTGCACTAAATGGCCATAGGACTGAATGTGTAGGCTACCAAAAAGAAAGGGAAACAAAAAAACCTAGGCCATTGGGTATAATGGGATGAGTAGTCAGTTGTGCCATTTGTGTTGACTTCATCAGCCCCTTCTTGTAATCATAGGAGCCCAGTTTAGGAAGTTGGTAAGACCCGGAAATGACTTCATGGGGTTTTCCAGTGGGTACAGCCAACTGCTAAGGGAATCGATAGCCTTCGGAACTCTCATGAAGTCTTCAGGTGGCTTCTGTTTGGAATGGCTTTTTCCCCAGGATGAGGGGTATGGGTCTTTGAACCTAGTAATAGGGGAGAGAATGGGATTATCTCCTACTTCCTCCATTGATTCAAAGCAATGATAAAATACTGTTTGGCCTCCGGACTCTGGGAGGGACTCATTTTGTATCATGGGGCTCCTTGGGAGGAGGAGGGATGAAAGTGGAGAAGGATTTGTGAAACCCCATGGGGCGCTCCGTGAGTGCTGGGGCAGGGTGTTGGCAGAGAGGGCCATCCATCCAGGTAAGCCTGCATAGGCCACAAAAGGACCCTTGGGAATCTCCATGAAGACCAGTGTGAAGCAGCCAGTAAACAGGGAAAAGCAGTCGTGGGGGAAATGCACTGGGGAGGAAGGTTTGTCTTGATTAGTATTAAAAAAAAAAAAATGTTTTACATTCTAGAAAATTGTAACTTTGAAGGGGACCTCCTACTAAATTTATTTTTAACTGTTCTATTGAAAATTCTCTACCACTAGTCAACATTATCTCTTAGTAGTTCAGCACAGTATTTCTTTATTAAAAGAAATAGGCACGAATATTTTTGACTGAAAAATTAATAGCTTTTGAATTCATACACAGCAGGTTTTCTTTTGCAAAGAAGTCCAATATCGCTGCACAGCACTTCTATAACCATTTATTTAGTGTCCAAGTCAAACCTTTGACAGCTAGAGCAGCGCTACAAGCCAATATAAAGAACTCCAAGATGTAAACCAACAATAGGCCGTCTGTGTGAGGTTTGCCATTGTCAAATACATAGATTGTTTGGATTAGTTTATGTAAATGTACTGTTGTATTACCCTTTGAAAAAAAAAAGATCACATTTGTGTATGAAAAGTGGTTCCCTTCACAGGCAGCATTATAAATTCCTTATCCTTTAACTTACATGTAAGAAGTAAAAATTGGTGCCTGACAAGCAGATATTGCGTGACACTCCGTTGCTGGAGTGAACCTGCCTTCTTTTCATTTATTGGAAAATAGAAAATTTTATTACAGATACCATCTTATAAATCAGGAATTATTAAAATACGTATAGGTGAGGCATTGGGAAATTAATTATAAAAGGTAGACGTGTAGTGTTCTGCATAGATTTCTCACTTCCTTGCCAAAAAGGGGCGGGGGAGGCACAGGCATTTCGCAAACCCTTGGTTCTTTCAACTTGAGGGATACGGAGCTATCTGATGATCGATTCTCAGGTGCAAAATATTCCTTTTCCCTGCAATTAATTTATTCCACCTTAAATAATAGAATGAACCGTGTATCCTTCTAGAATCTTTGATTTGAAATAAGCAGTCGTCAGGATTCAGATCTAACCATAGATGGGGACTTTCATGTTACAGCCTTGCCAGTAAGTTGATGAAGTTTTTTTTTTTTCTTTTTTCCGTTTCTGTTTAAAAGGAACTGCATGTTTATTTTAAAATTCTTAGTCACTAAGTGATAGAATGCTTTGCTGTAAACGTTGCTTTTCACTGAATGCCATTTGGGTGGTACATGTCATTTGTTGTATCCAGTCATCCAACCCGGTCGCTGTTGCACTGCATCAGAGAAACTGCCACAACCTTCTTGGATTGTTCTTACCTCCGCTCAGACACGTTCCCCGGACCCTGTTGCGGAACCCGTCTTCCCCTGTGGGTAGTTGGAGGATATGCTCACCTCTGGACAGTCTCGAGTGTTTAGACCTGGCTCTAAGCTCATCCCACACCGGGACGTGCATAGGTGAGCTGGAGGAGGAGTGCCCAGCTTTCCTTTTCCTCGGACACCTTCAGTGGCACCTCTTCCTGCTTTGCCATAAAATCCTTTAGACCAGAAAAGAGCTCTCCTTTAGTAATTTATACCCAGGGCTCCCACGGCCTGTTATGTTTGGAAAGGGAATTCCTGCACTTAAAGCCCAGCTATTTTATCAACAAGTATTTATGAAGTAAGCTGCTAAAAGCATAGAGCCCCCTCCCTGCCACTGAGGTGTTTGGAGTCTTGTGGGACAAGCTAACAACCACACATACCCACTGCATGAATTGTGCCCCGTGTCGTTAGAATGGCTCACCTACATCGGGGATTGAGAGAGTCTTCAAAAGGAAGCAACGGAAAGGAGTCCGATCAGCGATTCTTTCCTTGGGTTCGGAGTAGGGGCGTGTGTGTCTGTGAGGAAGGCGACTGGGAGAGGAAGGCATGTCACGGGATCAGTGTGGAGGAAGCAAAGGGCCAGCCAACATCAGATAAACTAGGCTTTCCATTTTTTAATTTATTTTATTTGTCAGCTTTTGATTTTATTAAGGCTGGGCCCGGCGTGGAAAAGGATATGTAAAAGTTTCCCAGAGTGGCCGTATATTCTAGCAGCTGGGTAGGCACGGCGGGAAAAGCCTTTCTTGACATGAGTTTTAAAAGATTCTTCTCCTTTCCGTGTGAAGAGAAGCAAAAAACCCGACAGTAGTAAACTACCCTGATGAGACTGATGGCTATTCTTTTGTTCCAGACTCAGTAACATTCTCAAAGTAAACACCAGAGTGGATTGCTTGGGGGTTCGTGTCTCCACGCTTGCTCCATGGAGAATTTGCTGAGCTGTTTATTTCCTTGGAGGGAAGCGTAACTCAGAGGACAAAACAATAACAACAAAAGAAGCATATCTGTGTTAGGACTTTATTAAGTTGTTAAGGATTTTTTTTTTTAAGACTTCCCTCTCATAATGTCAGGAGAATCCTGTAAATCGTATTTTAAAATACTGAGGACACAAGAAGGACACATTACTTCAGGGTATTCCTGCACACCAGAAAACAACTCCTGATGCTGGAAAAACCACATTCCTTCAGATTTGGTGGGCAAGTAATTATAGCGTAGGTAGTAGATCCTTCTTTATGAAAATGTTATAAAACACTTACAGGAACTTGGATATTTGAAGCAAAATGCAGTATTACATTTTCCTTTTTATGCATTCTCTTTTCCTCCAACCATAGCAATTAGGACTGTTATGAAATAGTTTTTAGCTGCTATAAAAACAAAGTGTCCCCCCCACCCCCCCCGCCACACACACACACACATCTGAAAAAGGGGTCTTTTAAGTCCTGAAGAAATGGCTGATCCTTTGGGCTGCTTGCAGCCTTGCTTTAGGGCTAGAGAAACAATATTAGGCAGCCATAAAAGATTCTCTAGCACAACACACACAAGCTATTTTTATATACTGTGTTTCATGAAGCCCTCCCTGCCCGTCCCCACCTCTGTACCATCCCTTTCTCATTCACTGCCCTCTGCCAGTGCCTGGCCCAGTGCAGTAGCTGGGACACCAAACCAAAGCTTCCCGTGCCGTGTCCTAGCCGCCCCATGGACGCCCCTTAGGCCTCAGGAAGGCGGGCCCGAACGCCAGCCTTTCGCGTCTAGAAACACTGTGCAGTTTAAAGCAGGCCTCGAGCCCGCTCAGGACCGTAAAACAAGAGCAGAAAAACGAGTTCTGTGAGCCTCAAAGTCTCTACTAAGCAGCTAGGTCCCCTGGTGTTTGGGTTTCAGGTCTGCCTTTTGTTCTCAGAATCTGTTTTCATGTGAGGCAAGAGCACAAACAAAAATAAAAATGAGTTCTTATGGGAATACTTACAACAAGTCTGTTTCTGTCCGGGGTTTACATCAGTGGTTTGTTTATTTTTTAAAAATGTGAGTGACTCATCATCTTTAAAAGAAGAGAGGAGGTTACTGTTTAAAAACTC
This sequence comes from Lynx rufus, assembly GCF_022079265.1. Lineage (NCBI taxonomy): Eukaryota > Metazoa > Chordata > Mammalia > Carnivora > Felidae > Lynx > Lynx rufus. The sequence goes on along the minus strand of NW_025814856.1, from coordinate 38,037,751 downwards.
AAAGATTAATCTTTGAGAAAAGGGCTCAGTAGAGTAGCAGGCAGCTGACAGAGTCCCAGTAGTCGGGATGGGTAAGCTTCCCAGGATAGTCCTTGTGGAAGTGAGCTGGGGGGAAAGCCGGTGGTCGAGGGCCCACGTGCATTTAAGACAGAAAACCCTCCAGCTAGTTCAAGTGACGTAAGAATTTAACTTCTGGCCAGACCCTCAAAGCGATTATCTTTGCCGAAGTCATCACATGACGGAAACTTGCCATGTAGAAAATATGAGAGTTACTAACTTTTCTAAACATAGCAACTTCTTTTGAAATAGAAAATGGACACAATAAGAAAAATAGGAAAGAAACCCTCCCTGCCTCCCAGTTGGATCCCTTCCTGCTCCATGCCCCAGAAAAAAATAAATAAATAAAAAATAATCTTTTAAAACCTTAACTACGATCAGAAACACGAAGCGCATATGCTTTCATTTCTAATTGATGATTATATTAAGATTTAATAGTTTACAATTAAGATGAATATTTCAAGATTATAGCAAAACCCACACCGTTCCCGATTTGCTCTTCTAAGATGGTAATTAATTTTTCTTTTTCTTTCTGTGGGTGTGTGTGTGTGTGTGTGTCCACTGTTTTCAGAGACCTTAATTAAAAGAGCAGGTTTGGTTTGAACACAGAGCCTGTTTTGAATCCTTCCCCCCCCCATCTTGTCTCTCCCTCGTGACCTTCCTCCCTGAAGATGGTTTCTCCTCAAGACAAGCATGTGATCATCAAACAGAAGTTTAAAAGTTAACAAACTTCTATAGCAGTTGACAAGGTTGACATTTCATTAACTTGTTGGTTCAGCCTTCAAATGATTTCACGAGGCGAAGCACCCCCTGTTTGGAGTTTACAGCTTTTTGTTCTTCCTTCCCTCACAGACTACAGTCATGTTTAATTTGGAATCTGGGCTCCTTTGGCAAATTAGCAATTAGAACAATTTTGTGGGAATATGTATATGTGTCATTAGTTTTCCTGCAAATTAATAGCAAGGGCAGAGGTCGGGCAGAAATTTTCCACTTGACTGCCGTTCCTCTATTGAGACTTGGCACTTGGTTGTGGAATGGCCACAGCTGCTCTCAGCCACCCTCTTCCTGGAGGAACTGTCTTTTAATTAGTTTACCTCACAGCCATCATTACAAATATTACTGCCTCCCCTCCTCGAAGTAAAATTACTGTTTCTACAAAATATTCCAGTGACATCTTGCACCACCTCACATTGGTGGTGGGGTCACTCGAATACAGCATTTAATCATTAGATCACCTCCGTCCGCGTCTCCTAATTAGAACCCTTACAATACATTTTTATCTGGTAATTAGCTGAGATTGGCTGCTTCCTCTGTGGCTTATTAGAGACAGCCCAGCAGTGGGTGTGAATCACGGTGTCATTTGTCAAGCCTGGTAAGCCCCCTCTCTGCTCTCTTCTGGCTTGTGTTTATTTCCATTTGCTACCTGTGCTCAACAGCCTCCAGAAAACGCTACTGCCTATGTCTTTGTGGGTTGTGCTCACCCTGGAGGGATTGATTTTATTTTGCACTGTTGCTTTTTGGGTACAAGCAGGCCAGGTGTTAAGACCTGTGGTAAAAGCCACAGATGTCCGATTCTTTTCACATTTTATGACACAGTACCATGTGACTTGTCTGATCTACATGAGCACCAGAGGATGGATTCGTACTTGCTGAATGTTTACGTGAGTTTTGAGTTTTTGGAGTGGAGTGGACTTGGTGCCCTTCCTCACCAAACGGGACAGGAGCAGGCACAGTTCTCGAGGCCGTGGGGTTTCTAATTTTCATTGCGTGTTTAAGAAAGTGACGGTGTTGAGGGGGTACCGTTCTTAAATGGAAAAGGAAAGCCAAGAAGTACAATTACTCTCAGAATCGCTTTACAGTTGTTACGCACACTTTCCCTTGAATAGCGTCTGTATTTGATGGTAAGCTCTTCAGGGGCAGCAGTTAAATGTTCTATCCCTGTTTTTGTCATTTCTCTTCCAGATGCCTTCTGTTGGCTCAGTGATATTTATTGAATGTCATTTATAGGCGGGGATTAAAGCTATTCACTGAATCTTTTCCAAAAATAAGCATACAGAAAAATGAAACAGGCTAGTGTTTATTTTTCCCATTAACTGGGCCTGGCATCACAAGCGTGTGTCTGACTTTCGGTTCAGGTTCAGGATAGAGGCAAGTTATTTCATCGATCAACAGCCTCAGTTTGCTCACCTGCAAAATGTTGACTAATAACATCTCACTTATTGGTGATGGTATGAGACCTCAGTGAAATCACGCAGCGGCAGGTGATTTACAACAGTGGTTTCTACAAATGGTATCCATGACTTTCCAGGGTGTTTGGCTATTCTTACATCCAGCAGCATCTGAATTTTAAAAGCTGTATATTTATGAGCAGTAGCCTTTGAGGCACTAATTTCCTTGACCCGTTGCTTGGGCTGATGCTTATACACACTGTTGCTGTACTTGGTCAGTGATTAAGGCCCAAGGCAAAGAGGAGGTCAGCCCCAGCCTTCCCCCTTGGCTTCTCAACTCCACTCCATCCCATGGCTGCTCCTCCGAACTGTAAGCACTTAGTCTGCAAATGCGTGTCACCAAGTCAGGTTTCCAGCACTCATAAAAAAGCAGCTCCCAGCATTGGCCCAGCTTGCTGGGGGGTGGGGGGGGGGGGTTAAGGGCAGTGTCCTCTCCATAGCTTGCTCTCCTCAGGCATGGGGGTTGGGAGAAGGGTCTGGCATTAGCAGAGTCAGCATTTCAAGAGGGGAGTTACAAAGCCAAGCACAAGTACAGGCTTGCAACCCAGTATTCCTTTCACAGTACCATGTGTACATTTTTCAATTAATATTTACCTAACGACATTTGATCCTTCTTTTCTTCACATCACTCGTCTTTGTTTCGTTGTGCTTTTTTATGGAACCACCCTAAACATACGGGAGGCGTTCTCATGGCTTTTTTTCATTACCAGAGGATGGTAATTAGTTGAGTTGAGTCTTCTCAACAAATTCGAACTTTTCATAGGCTCTTTATGAATCCGGAGGAATCTCATGTTTAATACCTTGTACAAATAATGCCTTGTCCATCTGCAATGGTGAAATACTTATGTTGTTAAATGATTCGAAATGTGGTTTGAGAAAACATTACCAAATAAGCCTACTTTGCGTGGGTTTCTTGGATTGGAGGCTGGCTAGAAGTATCTGAGATAGCAATTATGTGTAAATGGTACTATGTTGAAAATAACCAAGTTCTTTATCATAGCCAGACTTACATTTCTGGGAGAACAAATTGTGGGCAAGGGGGACAAGCCCTTTTCTTCAGTGTTACTAAGAGAAGCACTTCAAGGTGAAGTCTAAATGGAAGGAAGGAGTAAGTACTCCTTCATTTTCCCGTATACTCCTTCAAATAAACAAACGCCTTTTCCTGACCTGATGCTATAGATTCAATCATATTACTGAACATTTGAAATCTGAAGAAAAGTTTTTAGTTTCCGATCTTTTTGTATGTCATTTTTTTTTAATTAACAGATTCCAGTCGTACATTTATTAGAGTTTAGTGAAGATTACCCATAAAGCTTTCAAAGATTAGTCTCTGTAACTAAATGCTGGTTTACTGGATCAGTGCCATTCTTTTTAATATGAGTCATAATAGGCCAGACATCTTTGTGATGGCTCCCTCGCTGAAGTTACATTATGAAGTAGCCTATCACTGTACCAGCCAGTGTGGTAGCCACTGGCTGCGTGTGGCTATCTAAATACAAGTTTAGGGGCACCTTGGGTGGCTCTGTCTATTCCACGTCTGACTCTTGGTTTTTTTGGCTTAGGTCACCATCTCACGGTTTGTGAGCTCGAGCCCCACATCGGGCTCGGCGCTGACAGCGCAGAGCCTGCTTGGGATTCTCTGCCTCCCTCTCTCTCTGCCCCTCCCCTGCTCACTCTCCCCGTCTCTCTCAAAATAAATCAATATTTTAAGTTTAGTTTTAATAAAAATGAAGCAAAAACAGTTCCACACTGGCAGCAGCCCTTTGCAAAAAGTGCTGTGTGGAGAGCTCAGGTCTAGCCCAGCGTATCCCAAGAGGTGACTTCTGCAACGTTGGGGTTCAGCGGGTGCTACCAGAACTCCATCTCCCTGTGTGCAGTCTGCCAAGCACAGCATGCTACTCAGGAGGGTTCAAAAGCACAAGTACTACAAAGACGGTTCTTGATGACTGAAGAAATGTTTTGACCCCGAACTTGTCAGACTCACTGGGCTAGATAACCCCTTTCTGCAAACACTCATCTATAACTGTCTTTGGAGAACACCTGTGTTTCCACGGGTCCATATCCTTTGGACATGGCCAGAGGTATTTTCAACTATTCAGTGGACTCGCCTCCTATTCCAGTTGATTAGAGAAGGAAAAGTAGCCAGGCATTTCCTGTGTTACTCCTGCTGGATTTCAGATGCCTTCTTGCTCACCGTTTTTTTGTGAAGGTCTTCTAAGGATTATTCTTGTCCTCACAGCTGAATCTGGTATCAAGCGTCACACTCTCCAAGTCTGCATCAGAGGCTTCTCCACAGAGCTTACCTCATACTCCAACGACCCCAACCGCCCCCATCACTCCTGTCACCCAAGGCCCCTCCGTCATCACCACCACCAGCATGCATACGGTGGGACCCATCCGCAGGCGGTACTCAGACAAATACAACGTGCCCATTTCTTCAGGTAGATACTCCATCTGTGCCTCCCGTAGAATTGTAACATGCAGTTCTTGTAGACCAGCCTCTCTTTAAAAAGTGATAATTAATAGGACAATGATTCTTATTTAGCAGATATCGCGCAGAACCAAGAGTTTTATAAGAACGCAGAAGTTAGACCACCATTTACATACGCATCTTTAATTAGGCAGGTAAGTAAATAACACAGTATGTGAAGTTCTAGCAAAAGGTATACATGTGCATGGATATATTATATTGATGAAGTAGATTTAAAACCGTTTAGTATGCAGGCATGCTAAAACCTTTTCTATAAGGTTTTTTAAAACTGCAATATATAACATAATTGCTTTTGATTAAGTATTACAATACGATGTGATTATTAGGAAATTCATTTCACACAACAGTGAAAATGAGCCTGTTTAAAGATGGCAAGTCAATTATCACAAGCTACAGTAATCTCTGATCCCTAGAATTAATCTGAGCTCTAAATAATTACTGAGCTTTAATCAGCTAGTGAAATGTTTTGCATTTCTCTTTGATTCTGCTTTATGAATGACTAATAAATTAATATTTCTGTACGGAAACAGAAATAAAAACTCAAAACAATTAGATAATTCCATTTTGAATTTTGCTATTGAACTGTTAAATACAACCATTAATCTTAGATCATTTTGTGAAACCTTTCTTGGGCTTTAGCTCTGAATCATGGTCATTTTATATTTTCAAGAAACTGTATAATGACGATTCTGCTGATTTGGTCATAAATTATCTTCTTTTGTCACTTTTGCTTCACAGGCCATTCTCGAATCTCCAGAAAAGCAGCTAACACTAAATGAAATCTATAACTGGTTCACACGAATGTTTGCTTATTTTCGACGCAATGCTGCCACGTGGAAGGTAAGCTTTCTCACAGGCCTGTTTAGGCTTGGATCTTACCTTTTTTCTTTTCTTTTTTTTTTTTTTAATTAACATTTTTTTAAGCTTATTTATTTTGAGAGCGTGAGCCCGAGTCGGGGAGGGACAGAGAGAGAATCCCAAGCAGGCTGTGTGCTTTCAGCACAAGCCCAACGCCGGGCTCGATCCCACAAACCATGAGATCATGACCTGAGCCCTGATCAACAGTCCCACGCTTAACCGAGTGAGCCAATCAGGTGCCCCGGAACTTTCCATTTATAAACGACTTTGTTGTAAGATACATGAGTATTGTTTTCATACACACAGAGTCAGAGTTATGGGAGTATTTTAGTGAGCGGATAGTTTATTGGGATTAAAATGCTGAGACAGAAGACTCCTATTACATTGGCATCAGATTTTGGATGGACCAGCCAGTAAAATCATTTCTATCTGATTGTTACTGTGTAAGGGAAAAAGAGTAGAGGACACTGTTGGCCCGATGTTGAGGTTGTCCTGTTATTTAAACAAACCTCATGCTTTTCAGTCTTAAGCCTCCACCAGAATTTGCTGAGATACACAGCTTCTTTTTTTTTTTTTTTTTTTTAACCTGGGGAACTAAGACAGACTTCACATAACCTTAACAGGTTTGATTCAGAAAAACAAAAATTTTTAAAAAGCTCCTTACTGTAATTAGTAGAGAAAGCTACACAATCTAAGTAGTAGCACTATATATAGGAGTCATTACAGGAAAGCAAAATACATAATATTAAGGTTTTGGATTTAGTTCCTTTTTTTTTTTTCTTTTTTGCATCAAACTATTAATCAGAGATTCATAGATACTCTGAAAAATTGTGTACCTTCACTCTAACACCAAACATCTGTTTGCTGTAAAACAGATCAAATTCCTCAGCTCCACGGGGAATGCCCTAACAAGGCTGGAGGGTCACATGACATACCTCATTTCTAGTTGGGTCATTTTCTGCTGTATTCAATGAAGCCCTCACAAATTTTTGAATTTTACCTCTCAATTTCTTGGTTTAAATGTTCCTGCTATCGAAGAGGGCCAGTCCCATGTCACAATTTTTTTTGCTCTTTTGCTACCTAGAATTCTCAGAATGCCCCAATTCCACCACAGTTGGGAACATTTAAAATGCACATATCTTAGGATACTGTACGTCCTCATAAATATGATAGGGATTAATGTTAGGGTGCAAAGGAAATTCGCTTTGCTACTTTTTAAATTTTAGATAGGACAAAAACAAAAGCAGAAAACAGGTTTCCTCTGTTATGTTCTTGGTAAGTTAGCATTTTAAAAGAAAATGAATATAACCATAGAATTAATTTATCAACCTTACCCAGCCCTGCATATCTATTATGGCTTGAAGTGTCCTTTTTCATTCCATTAAAACACTTGGGTGCTGAAGGAGACCTCTGTTCAAGATCTTCCCCTTTCTTCCTCAGCCCTCCTTAGGGGATAAAATCCAGAGTATCTTTAGCTATGAATGCTTTCAAAATACAGGAAGCATAAGCATGAAGCAGACATTTTCTTCAAATTGCCTTTTTTAAATAGCAAATGATCAAATTTAAAAATAATTACTAGTTGTGAATATGAAATTTAGGCTCAGATCTACAGCTTTAACTTTTTCATTTTTGCAAACTGCAGGAAAAAGTGCCGTCAGTATGAACAATCCTAGATAAAGCACCAAATGATTCATCTTATTTGTATTGTAATCTTAAAAGATGAAATGCCCAGTTTAAATTGTGACTGAAAGGGGCTCACTCATCTTTTTGGGAAACTGGATTTCTGGATATTTTTGCAGAGCTGTACGGTCTTGGAAAACAAACCTTAAGTTTGAGTTTATATCATACATGGCTGTATGCTTGAGACAGATCAATAGCATCCTTCTGGCAGATGTGGTTTCTTTAGATCTTTTGCAGGGCTAAACATTTCGATGCTTATTTTAAAATATTAGACAATGATAAGGTTGAGGGGAAATGTTGATTTTTTTCCCCCAATTATGTCTTCAATGTGTATACATGATCTGTCTGGGATTTTTAAAAAGAAAACTTGGGTTTATTTTAAATCTCCTTAGTATTATTGTTTTAGGAGGTAAGAGGAGATCCTTAGTATCCCTCTCCTGTGCCTTAATAAAGAAAAAGTTTCTTGAAAGAGGAGACTACAATTATAAGCATACTTGAGAGGACAGATTTTTTCCCATGTAACATGAGATAAAATTTCAGCGATTTTTCTTTTGTTGTTACGCAAACCTATCCCACCAATTAGAACCGGAAGTGTCCTTCCATAATCACCTGGATGTTTTGAACCTCCCCCCATTATGCTGGCATTGCTCAAAAACTCTGAGACTTTATCCCGTGGATTCCCCTTGTGAGTAGTTGATGACTTAGCTGTGAACGAAAACTTGTCTCCTTATCTTTGAATCTGCCGTAACGGAAAAGAAAAATCCTCACTATCTAGTTGGACCCCTCACAGAGTCACCAGTGGTGATTACCTACGCCTTGAAACACTTCTCCGTATGTTTGGAGAGGAAGTACTGTGGGTAGCACCAGAGGCGGCATGCACGACGTTTGAGCAACGGCAGCATCATTGGAAGGGAGTGGCGGTACCACGAGGCAGGGGAGATGGGATTTCTGCATCCCCTCTTCACGCCACAGTGGTCACCCCGCTTCTTCCCTCTAGGAAGAAAGTTTTGAGTAAATGACATGGGTCTTTCTGCAATGTCCTCTTGTCTCACTTTGAGTCTAAGTCACTAAGTTCAACCAAGAAGGTTACAGACATGAAGCTGTGCTTCCTACTGGCCCCATTACGGGTTGTGCATTTCAAAGGAAAGATGAGCTGTGGAGTTGAGATCCTCCTTTCTGGTGGAGTTTAGATGTCAAGGGTCTCAGTTAAGAAGGCTCTTAGAAGTGACTTTTAACCTTCAGAAAGAAACACGGTGGGGGGAATATAGAAATATGTATCTTTAGGAACCATCAGCTTCAGCAGTATTCTCTTTTTGCCATTGAGAGTTTGACTCAAGTCTTCCTCTGGTGTTTTCTGTTAATTAAGATAATTGCCCCTAGCAAGAGCCAAGTTTGTATATATTCGGGAAGGTAAGACATAGTTTGATGATGGATACTGATGCATTGGGGCTCATGTCATTCCCTTATCCTGTCACCCCCATGAGGCAATGCTCTCAAAGGCAAAATCCAATTGAGATAAATCTGACGAAACCCACAGAAGGTACTAAAGCCAAAATATTGAAGAACAAAAAAGAACCAGGACGAAACGTATTCAACAATATTATCACCTTGCACGATTTTTTTTTTCCAGTACCCTTTTTTACGGGAGAGAAGTGGGCTTAAAGGGGACAGTTTTATGCTTTTACATGTTTCTTTATTTTGAAGTGACATTAACAATATTTTCAGATTTTTACTGTGAAACCTATTTTGGGCTGATATGCATATTAACTATTTCTTCTGGTTCACTACTACCAGAGACTAAATTTAAATGCCAAAGTATAATTAAGTGGTAATTTTGGTGTTTTTTTTTTTCTTTTTTTTTTTTTATTTCTCCTTTTGGAAAAGGCATCCTTCACCACAAGAAGGTCGTCCACGGGGGTGGTAGCTACAGGTCTTGGGGACGGTTTTACAAATGCGGACTGTGAGGCTGAATGTACTGCTGTTTTTGGAGTCTTTTCTTATAGAAAATGTAAATGTTCTCTCTTTTATACTTGCTGCAGAATGCAGTGCGTCATAATCTTAGTCTTCACAAGTGTTTTGTGCGAGTAGAAAACGTTAAAGGGGCAGTATGGACAGTGGATGAAGTAGAATTCCAAAAACGAAGGCCACAAAAGATCAGTGGGTACGTCCACCATGTTTGAACTTCTTAGCCTAGCTCGGATTGTGCTAACAAGTGCAAAGTAGAGGCTTTTGGCTGCTAGATGGTGTTAGACCAAAGAACTGGTTCCACGTTGTCTCAATTAAGGGAAGCAAAAAAGCATTTCATCCCTCCTGTTTTGTATACCCACCAGTCCCCCCGCCCTGCTTGCCGGTCTTTGTTACATCACACGCTAGTAGCTTTTAGGTGGCAATGCATATTAACCCTCACAAACCATTGGCTTATGCTTATTGCATTTTATTTTCTTTTTCCTGTTCCCTGTATTGGATGTCTGTTCTGCCCCCCCAACCCCGTCTCCTTTTGTTGCCACTTCATCTCCTTTGCTGCTGCTCCTATCCCAGGGTGCCATTCGCACCAACCTCTCACTGCATAAGTGCTTTATCAGAGTAGAGGATGAGTTTGGGTCCTTTTGGACAGTTGATGATGAAGAGTTTAAACGTGGCCGCCATATTCAACGAGGCCGTCCTCGCAAATACTGCCCCGATGAAAACTTTGACGAGCTTGTCGCACAGTAAGAGCCTTTACTTGCTTTTGTTTTTTTTTTCTGCTGTTGCTTTGGCTTTGCATGGTTGACTCATCCCATGTAGTTTTGCATTTCACCAAGTAGCGGTGCCACGGCTTTCTGCAATGGAACTAAATTGTGTGATTTGTACATGTATTTCTCTTGTTTCTCTTTGGAACACCAGTGCCTTGAATAATGCTTTTTTGACGTCTTTAATGCAAACAAATATTGGTTGTATTTTGATTCAGCAGCTTACGGGGACCCTTTAAACCCAAATACTGTGGCGTGAAAGTCATTCCTCCAAGTAAAAAAAGGCAGCTTTTATTTAGAGTTCAAATATGTCTTTAACTGGGTAAATTTCTTGTTACTTGCTCATTCAGTGTAATAATGTAACTGAAGTGAAATGAATCATTAGAAATCAATAACAGCAAATACACTTCCTTTAAAGGCCAGTCATAAATCTGGGTGACTTCCTACTGGAAGCCACACTTTCCCTTCAGTGTGTCCTGATAACTCAGCTAGAGATTTTTTTCCAATGGCCTCTTGTCTTCCTTTGATGAAAGGACGACACGGCGTGACGTATCAAGAAAGATTTCGTCCCAGCCTCCGTCCTTACTTAGGAACAATCCTTCCCTGTCCTGCTGTCCATCTTTGTTTAGCACTAAATGTGCCTGGGAGGGAGATCATGCCCTTCCTCCTGTGGTCCATCTGGAGTTCAAGTCACGGAGAGGATTAAGAGTCAAGATTCTTCTCCCCAACTCCCAGGCCTCCCCTAGCCCGACGCCCCAGAGCTTCTGCCTTTCTTTGGCACTCATGGCAGCTACTAAAACTTGGTAGAGAGTGGTCCATATTTGGTGAGAAAAAAATTCACCAGTGGAGGGGCTGGTCTAACTTCAACCAGAATCGTGCACCCAGGTTCCCGGAAGCGGCCCCATACTAAAGCCAGGGGGCTGGGGACAAGCCCTACCTTTTCTTGGGTTTTGTTAATGGGGGAAATTTCTGATTTAGAAATCAGGATACCAGCAAGCGTAAGATCAAACTTAGCTAGGAACTCAGGGGAGGATTGCGTTTAACTTTGAGTTTTTATCTTTTTCTTATGCAGTAACCCTTCCCTTATTAAAAACATGCAAAGCAGCCACGCCTACTGCACACCTCTCAATGCAGCTTTACAGGTAAGATTAATGGTCGTCCCGAATATGCGGCAGAGGCCCGTGTCTCCCCCACTCATTTCAAAATATATTAGCCTCGCTCTAATTAGATATTAAATTTTAATTCCGTTAAACTTTTTTCTTAAGTGCACAAAGCATCGTACTCCCTGGAGGCAAACACATTGGGCTGTTTCAGCATTAGCAGGATGCTTAGCATTTTGAATATTGTGGCAAAAAAATTAAAAGTTCACTTATTAATATTTATCAGCAGTATCATAATTTCCATCCTCTTATTTCAGAATTTCACTTGAGGCAAAAATACCACAAGTGTAATTACTCTAGCACAGCTATTAATGTGCTGGATGATAGGCCACTGGATCACATGACCTTCTATTGTTCACGGGTTTAAAGAGAAAGCAGAGCTTTTTATTTCTTCTTCTCAAGTCTGTTTCCGCATCTTTAGTCCATCGCGGGGGCAGGGGAAGAGATCCAGGTTTGGTTCACTTGGTACAAGTACACGGTTTCTGTTTGAACTAGAGAGGTGTTGGGGAAAACTCTTTACGTTTCCAGCAGATTGCTCAACATTACATAATAAGCACACGGAATGTTTGTTTCCTACTGACACACCAAGCACTCATTACATAACCAGCATTACCGGGGGATGAAGACACCGGCCTTGGGCAGGAATGAGCTTACCCCCCCCCACCCCCCCAGATACGAGTAACCAAGGCTGCCCAGCCTTCTGTCTGTGGCGTTTCTCGGTGGTCCAGGTTGAGTTTGACCCTCCCTCGACTGTTCTAGAAGACGCGCCAAGGGAGCCTTGCTAACTTTCAAGACATTTTCTCTAGATAGATTGGACATATATAATCCAGTGGGGCTTTATCACCCCGATGTGTCGTGCCCCTCCAGAAGGCCATAATACACAGATGCAACCATTTGCTGAGAACGAGAATGTGAAAAAGGCTCCTTGAGGGAGAAGGGGAGAGAATGAAAAATTGTTGAGATACTTGACGTTACACGAACAGAGTGCAGTGCAGAGGAGACCAGGACAGACACCCCGTTGTCACTACTCACTGCACAAATGTTTACTGAGCTCCTAACCTGCAACCTCCGTAATCAGGACAGGCTCACAGCTCCCGACATTAGATGATACACCATTAATGCGGTTTCCTTTCAGGGGCAAATTCACTGAACTTAGCTTTTCAGTAATTATATTTATTTATTTTTAGCCCGAACCAACTTTACTAGGAGGAACTACTTTCTGAGTTTCTGTTAATTACTTGTAGTTTACACAGTAACTTTAGAAAAGCAAATGAGCGCACGCTTAGATGCCGCCACTGTAAATACCATTCATTAGGAACTTATTTTCCCTGGAGCCTTGTGAAGTGTGAATTTAAAGGCTGCTCTATCTGGGAGAGTATTAAGATTACAAGCACATTTTACATTCATGAGGCGGAAAGGAAAGAAAAAAAAAAAAAAACGCAGTGATCCTCTGGATTCTCTTAACTATGTGAGTAATTTGAATTAGTATGCCTTATCATGACAGACCTGTTCACGTTTCATCTCCAAAACATTGGTTTTTGGCATCCTCTCTACCCTTTCTCTACTTCCAGCGGTAGCCCCAAACTGTCCTGCACTTTTCCAAGAACACTTTGTTCGCATAATGAGGTGAGGTGAATACATTGATAAAAATTCACGATTTGCCGAATGGATCTTTTTTCCCTCTGCTCTAGGAGTTTGGATCGATGGTCAGTAGACAGTCTCAGGTCACTTTCTGCTGGGCAAATTGAATCAGGATTCTACCAGCAGCCTTTCCTGCCCATGATTGCCCATTTACATTTTTCAAGACAAGTAAAAATAATAGTGGAACAACATCTTAAAAAGATTACTAGAGCAACATAATGCATGATATACAATATATAAAATAGGACAGCAGAATCCACTACAGAAATAAAACATTGGACGTGAGACAGATTGCATTATGCTCTGAAAAAGTGAAGTAACTAAGGGTAACCGTAAAGCTTCTTATTTATAGACTGCCTTTCCCCCGAGGATCTTAGCATGGTTCATGTTCCAGGAGCAGTGGTACCTACAGACTTCTGCCCCATTACTTGAGCACCTGAGTTCTGTTTTGTGTGTGTGTGTGTGTTTTTTTTTTTTTTTTTTTTGGCAGAGGTGTTTGATATGAAACCACATACAGTACACAGGACCATTATATGATTAAGTCCATTATAAAAATTGTAACCCACCTGCTTCCACTGAGGCATCAGCTACAAAAAACAACCACTTTGTAACACATAAGCAGTTGGTAGAAAATGTTTTTAACTTGGGGGGGGGGGTTTGATCACTCACTCAACAAAGAATGTACAAGAAACTCTGCATATCAGGCACCAGCTTCTCTTTGCTGCCCACTTGATCATTATTGTAAAGGTTATTAATGCTGGTTTTCTTCACTTACATCTTTTTTGTCTCACAACCAAGGGATCAATACAAGTGCCTGCCTTTTGGATGCCTTTCACTGCTGTGGCTGTTGGGCCCCAGCCCATAATGACCTTCACCTAGAACACTTTGAGAGCCAAGGAGAACAGATCAGCTTAAGAAGGTTGCTCTGTCCATAGGGTGACCAGCTTCTCCCACAGAACACATTCTTACAAACATTGCAGTTTTGCCTTTACCTCTCAGTTGTTGACTCGAGAAGCTGTTGCACCAGGTTCTGACTGTGTAGTAGTGAAATGCTCTTGTGAGAGCTGATGGTTCCTGCGGAACTTCCATGATTAAGAGAGGCATGACCACTGCGTTGTCTCAAATAAAGGCAGTTAAGATGCTTGTCCAGCTGCAGTTTGAAAGAAAAAAAAAAAAAAACAACCTGGCAACTGTTGTTGAATTTTGCTCTGCCAAAAAAAAAAAAAAAAAAAATGCTTTATTGCCATTACCAGAGATCTGTTGAAAAAAGTACTTGATGCAAATTATTTAACAAACTGTAGGAGAGCGGAGAATGTTCAGATTTGCTGTTCATCAAAATAAGTTCACCACATTTGGAAATAAAAACAGGATTCCCCCCCCCCTACTTGTTAAAAGAAGGCAGTTACGTAAATACAGAAGTGGAGAGAAGGGAAATCTGTGAGATTGCAGCAAGAGGGCTTGGCTTTGAAATAGCGCCCTAGTAAGTGAAGACCCATCACCGGGGCTTGTATCTAAGAAGGCATTCCTGGCTTTGCAGTTTGTACAGTTAGGGAGGCTGCAATTGTCATAATAGGCACATTCCCTGCAGCCCAGCTCTGCACCCGTTCTGTCTTCATTTTTGGCTCGCTCTCTCTAGAGCCAGGATTTCTAGAATACTTTGGCCTCTTGTATCACTGGCCAATTGAAGTCACCGTGCCAGATTGTCTTGTGATTGTACTTTTTCCTCATTAGGATGGAAAACCAGGCATACTGTAGTCTGTAAGAGGACAGTTTTGATCAATCTTGGTCTAATTACACTGCCAGTTTTTGAAAGTCTGCCCTCTTCACTAAAATGAAAAGTTACTGGGTCATAATCGCTACCCAAGGAAACAATATGGATACTTCAGTCCAGGGTCGTCTGTAACTGTTGGCTGCATTTTAGACTGGGTGGTCATTTTTCTCAAATGCAGGAGGATAGCAAGTGAACAGCATCCCCCCACCAGACTTCGGGATTTCTTATTTTCTCCAATTCCACACTTTTTTTTTTTTCTTGCTGACACTCATTTGGAGTGACAGGTATCTTTTTTTCTTTAGTCCTAAAATTCCAGGTGACCGGTCTGAGTCTGAAACATTGAGATAACTGGTCGAAGGTAACACCACGCAAACTACACTAAACAGATTCAAAAATTATTAAAACAGAAATGATGCGGGTGGGGGGGATAAAAATTGATTCCAATTCTATAATCTCTTCCTTTTCTCTAGGATCTAAGAGGTAAATGTTTATGGAAGTTCTCATAAGTTTGAGCTGTGCGGCCCGAATAATTGGATCAAATCTTTAATATCCAATACTGGAGTCATCAAAGTGGATAAAGAAATGAAAATTCCATTATATTTCCCTGTGATCTGGAAATATTCAGTCCCTCTTGAAGGAAGGCATCAGACAGAAAGCTCATTTTAGATAGCCTTGTCTAAACCGTGTGACTCTACCCAGCAGGGCTAAATTGAGCCGTCCCTCCCCTTGAGCGGTTTGGTCCCAGCTAGCTCTTGGAAACCAAGCTTGGGACATGTGTCACAAGTCTTAATGTTAAAGCAGAGTCCTTTTACACCTGTTCGAAACTTGCATTTGCCGGCCACACGGTGAACGTACCCGGAAGATCCTTGAATACGCCCCTAATTAACAGCTTCCCTGTCTGTGCATATTCTGCGTCCTCATACATTTTCTCTCGGTTGCTAACAGGCTTCGATGGCTGAGAATAGTATACCTCTATACACTACCGCTTCCATGGGAAATCCCACTCTGGGCAACTTAGCCAGCGCCATACGGGAAGAGCTGAACGGGGCAATGGAGCATACCAACAGCAACGAGAGTGACAGCAGTCCGGGCAGATCCCCTATGCAAGCTGTGTGAGTACTGTCCACGCCCAGAAGGTCTCTGCATGCGATGTGCACACGAACTCTTCTCGAGCTGCTTTTTAGACCCTTTCTGTAATTTCTGCTTTCCTAGAACCTAGGTAGAAGTTGGTGCTTCTGGAAATGTTTAGCTCGGTTAGCACATAAAAGGACCATTTATACTAACGTTCCCATAAAAGCAATCAGCTTCATGCAGCCCTACAAGTGCACACGGCAATAAAATGGGTGACTCATTTGCTTTTTTTTCCCTCTGCTTGGCATCTCAGGCCATTATTTAAGCCACATTACCTTTTCCTCCTAAAATCGGTATGCGTCTCTGTGAGTTTGTTCAACTTGCTGGTGTGCTGAACCTGGCAGGGGGAGAAAGAGTGCTTGTTTACTTGGTTGTGATAGTCCGGACCGCAAACACCACGCTCAAGCGTGATGACCAAGCATTAACGATGGCACAAATGAAAGGCCGCCTGATTTATAGATTGCTTTAAAATATCAAAAGGAAAATTAATAGGAGCATTATAGCAGCAGACGGCAGTATAATGAGCACCGTATAACTGAATGAAGTGATGGGCGATGGTTGTCCATGCTGAATGTGAACAGCACAGGGACTGGGCAGACCTCCCGAGGAGGAAGAGCTCCCTCTCTGCTCGGGAAGGCTGCAAAGAGAAGAGACACCACGTTTTTCCAAGTGATTGGATTTGCGGGGGATGCCAGGGAGTGGCCATCTCTATCTCTTACCAAACATCTGCTAAACCGTTGCCCCCTTTAAAGGGACAAACCAACCCAGCCTTTCCAGGACTGCCAGCTCCTGGAATCGGCCCCTTGTCTACACCCGGTTTGTGAATTCCTTGACCGACATCTTATTTTAAGGTAATTTGAGTGATGGTATGACCTGGAGCGATTAGCAACAGAATGAATTGGCATCTAATGACAGCAGGGAAAAAAAAGAAAAAGATAAAAGGCTGTCTGCCAGGGAAATGGGTAGGTTCGAGGGGAATCTGAAATTTGATTATTTAGCATTTGAATGTCATGCCCAAAGAGCTTTGAAAAGGATCTTTAAAGATGGAAATAATCGTTTTTAATTTACAGGAACCATCTCTTCACATTTAGTACACAACACTTCAAGAATGCGTTTGTCTTTCACACTGATTCTGCCACACATCACCTCTTCTAAAGCAATCTGGTGCTCCCGACTTTATTGTTATCACACTCGTGTTCGTTTTTAAATCATTGTCCTGACAGGAGTGTTTACTCAGATATTAAGGAAGTTCAGAGCAAACATAAATTGGTATATAAGCCGCTTCAAGCAATACTCATTAAAGCAAATATATCCGAAGTTACTGGTTGGAAGAGAGACTATTCCTCACAATCTATCTGCACTCCAAAGGGCTGGTGGATATACATTCCTGTTACGTAGTGCAAAGGATTACTGAAGAGAGAAAGATATTTGGATCAGAGCCTCGGGCAACAGTGGAGAATGATGCTAATTTTACTGTACGAGATAAAGCCCCTCCAAAGTTCCTAACTTTGAATGAACCCCAGCATTACCAGAAACCATCTATCACAAGCGGCTTAATTTTTAATGAAATGAAGGTTTCCGTTGTTTTCTGCTGTGTTTAAGGAAACCCTGGGTACAGATGTCATGACGCACGCCGTTGCTCACATCTCCCCGGTTTGCGCTGTTTGCTAAATATAATTGTGTGTTAACAGCATCGCCCTTGTGCCCGCTCCCAGTGTCACAGAATGTTACTCTTTTTGACCCTCTGTTTCCATTAAGCGACTTCTGTAATGACACAGTTTTCCTTCTTGTGCAGTATGCATTACCCGGCTATGATGCAAATGGTTTCTTAACTGTTCTAGTCTGTTGGAATAAATCAAGCTGTAAACTTTATAGCGTGGCTTAAAGAACCTTGTTAGGACCGGCAGCCCAAGCTTCGATCTA
This sequence comes from Lynx rufus, assembly GCF_022079265.1. Classification (NCBI taxonomy): domain Eukaryota; kingdom Metazoa; phylum Chordata; class Mammalia; order Carnivora; family Felidae; genus Lynx; species Lynx rufus. The sequence goes on along the minus strand of NW_025814856.1, from coordinate 38,020,082 downwards.
GTGTTGAAACCGAGCTCCCCGTTCTTACCCTTCCCGTGACACTCCACTACTACCCCATTTTGTTTCTCCTTTGAAACACTAGAAAGTACTCCCATAATTATGGCTTTGGGGCATTATACTTTTATCCCGATAGGAACTAACGGAGCTACAAAGCAAAATACTCCATGCTGTGCACACACCCTCAGAACACAATGCCTCTAAACACCAGTCAGCTTTAGTCAAAAACTCTCATGTTCCCAGAGTGGCTAAACAAAGGAATTACTCAGATGTAAGAAGGGAAGTGTGTGGTTTTGCACACAGTTTCCATCGGGAACTGTTTGGCAAGTAGGAGATGGAGAGAAAGGTGGGGCAGCGGGGTGACGTGCAAGATGGCGCATCCGTGCAGTTCCGATTTCCAGGAGACACGCACTTGTATGTGAAGAATAGTATCTTAAATAGTTTGCATCTCACCTGAAATGTATCTTGCTTGGAAATCCATTCTCTCGGATTCTCTGAAGCACCATATGCCCGTGTGACTGCATTTGCCACACTCAGGGGGGATCTGCTGGTACGAATAAATGTTGTGAGGCTGGATTGCATTTCTCTGGAGCTTTAAGGAGCCTTAATATCTAACTCAGTTGTGTTGTCAAGGCTGTCACACAGATCTCGTCAGTGAGCTAGCATTTGTCGGGGACGGGCTCTGCATTAGGCACTGGGGCAAGCCAGCATGCACGACAGGGTCTTAACCTGTGTCTTGGGGTTGGTCAATAATCATACTTGACTTCAGCTGCAACTTTCAGGGGAAAACAAAATATTCTCTAATGTGACCTGTGTTTGGGGAGACTTACACTGTATCTGGTTTGTTTTTGTCTGTGCCTAGCGAAACAGTCGTCAGAGTCAAAAATTACAAAGCAAGAACTTCCTCAAGAATATTCTATTTCTCAGTCTTCCCACCCCTCCCAAACTCAAATTCAGGTTTATAAACCTGAATAGATGAATAATTAAGCATATAAGAAGGAAAAGTGAGAAAACGATGATCCAGGATACTACAGTGAACTTCAATACAGGACTTGGTAACACACAGATACATTTCTTGCCAAACGTGAATCAGTGGAGAAGAGGGGGTAATTTGTGAAGTAACACTGCTATTGAATAGTGAAAATATGATACTGAAATATGAAGAAACGTTCACCGTTGTCAGTGATCCAGGAAGCGCAATTTAAAGTAACCTGCGCTTACCTTACACCTGCTAAGCAACAAAATATTTTAAAGTAACGCTTGGGGGGGCGTCTGGGTGGCCCAGTCAATTGAACATCCGACTTCAGCTCAGGTCATGATCTTCGCAGTTTGTGGGTTAAAGCCCCGCAAAGGGCTCTTTGCTGACCCCTCAGAACCTAGAGCCTGGAGCCTGCTTCGGATTCTGTGTCTCCCTCTCTCTCTGCCCCTCCCACGCTCACGCTCTTTTTCTCAAAAATAAACAAACATTAACAAAAAAATTTTTTTTCTTTAAATAAAAGTCATGCTTGGAGCTGATGAAGTTGAATCTAAATTGATACAGCCCCTTTGGAAATTAATACTATAATAAATCATAAGAACCATAAAGATGTTTTTGGCCTTTGCTCCCAGAATTTCATTCTTAGAAATTTATCCTGAGGAGGTAAATCAGCAGAAATAGGAAGATTAATGGATAAAAGTGGTTACTCTATTATTCAAAGAGCAAAAGAAAGGAGAAAAAAAAAAGACCTTCACGAAACGCCCAGTATTAAGGGACTGATGGGTCCGCACAAGAGGTCTCATACAGCCATAAAAATTACAACTGAAAAAGCTAGCAAAATCATCTTATTTCCATTATGTATGCAGTATGTAAAAATATTACCCCCATGGGAGAGAATAGGCAAAAACAAAAAACCTACCTTAATTTGGGATTTTGGGTGATTGTTTTCTAAAGGAGTCATCGTCACTGCACCTAATTCTTCCCAAAAGAATAGAGGGTTTCCTCCGAGGGCTGGCTTCAAAGGTATCCTGGGAGGTTTCAATGCTCTGCCGTTTCCTTATTGAAGTTCCTACTGATCCGTGAACCCCATCTTCACTTTTCACAGGGGCTCTTCAATTACACAGCCATTCCTGGGCCTTACTGTACAAACACAAATAAGTAGGACCATTAAAGAAACTAAAACGAGACGGAGCACGACCCGTCAAATGGGCTGTATTACAACTTCGATAAATTTCGTTTTGCAAATCATTTTGAAGAACATGGGCACCATTTTTTTAAAAGCTATTTACCCTGACATCTACCCCCAAACCCTCTCTAGGCTGTGCTAATTTTAGAGTCAATTGGTTTTCTGAAGGTTCACATCATCAAGGGCAGTCCAAAGCACTCCTGTTTGTTTTTAAATGGTTCGAGTGGCCTTTGGGGTTTGCGTACATCAATTATTTAGGAAGTCGGCCATCCCCAGTACCCCCTCTTATTACTAATACTTGATAATGTCAATTAAAAAATCCTCCCTTCTGCAGCTTGTCCCAGCGATGGGACCATTTTAACTTGAATGGTTCTTTTACATATCAAAAGGCTTGCAACAGAAAGTAATTTGTATTTGCAAAGGATCGGTTGTAAATATGATTTACGAACAACATTTCTCAATTGTTATCCCCGTGGTTTCGCGTGATCCCCCGCAGTCCCCTTCAGGTGAACCCTGTGCGGGTCCATAATGAGAAAGTTGGCAGATCTCGTCACAGGCTACGGCGTCCCGGTGGCCGCTACCAGCCGGGCCTCTTGTTTTGCCTTGTTTACAGCTGACAGCGTTATTATTCTGATTGGGGCTCTGCTTTCTTATCATATTGTTGTGTTGGGCGAGCCTTTTCCTCTCCGTTTGTGTTTCCTGGCAGGGCTTTTCTCGCCTTATTGACAGTTTGTAAAAATATGCATTAATTTGGAGTTTCAAGCATGTATCATGGTGTCTCTTTGCTGTGTTTGCTTGAAGTTGATTAATGATAGAACCTCGCTTGGGGTCGGTCTCTGGAGACTTCTTTCACAGGTTCTGCATGTTAACTAGCAAAGCAGAACACACAGCAAGCCATGATTAGCCCAGCCTCCCGCACTCTGTGGTCCCCACAAAACACCATTGTAGTGCAGATTCTTATTTCACGTAATTCTTCCAAGATTTGTATTCTTCCACCCAGGATGCCCCTGCGGGGCCTGTTATCTGGTACTCAGAGTACCGTCCTCTTCGGACCAGCAGCATGGCGTGGGAGCTTGTCAGACATGCAGAGTCTCAGGCCCCATGCCACCCCTGCTGAGACACACGCGGCACTTTAACAGGAGGGCAAGGTGATCTGAGTGCGCTTTAAAGTGTGAAACGCACCCCTGCGGGAGAGGCTGCTCTGGCCAGGGACTGTTCTAGAACAGCACTGCCCCACAGGAACCTTCTGCCCTGATGGAAATTTTTCTCTCTCTGCCATCCAGTGTGGTAGCCACGGGCCACACGGGGCCCTTGAGCACTTGGAATGTGGCACTGAGAAACGCAATTTTAAATGGCATGAAGTTTTCATTCGTTTGAATTTAAATAGCCACCACCCAGTCCTCCATCTAGGGAGGCTTTTGCTGCCCCCACCCCCAACTTGCCCTGGTCCGGAAGGGCCTTCCGTGAAGTGAACCTGTTTTCCTTCCTTCCAGGCATCCTGTGCACGTCAAAGAAGAGCCCCTCGATCCAGAGGAAGCTGAAGGGCCTCTATCCTTAGTGACAACAGCCAACCACAGTCCAGATTTTGACCACGACCGAGATTACGAAGACGAACCCGTAAATGAGGACATGGAGTGAGCATCTCTGGGCAGGCCAACCCCAAGAACGAAGATTGGGGGGGAAAAACACGTCAAAAGTCAGCAGTGAAATTGTTCTCCATTTGTTGTACAGTCTGGAGGATTTTCACTCCATTCGGACAACTCTGAAACGTGTTAACTCTGAGTGCCATCAAGAATCCCATTTGGGAGTATTTTTGATTTTTCTACTTTTTGTTGAAAAAAGGAATTTGTACTCTGTGCATTGGATGGACTTGTTTGGTACTTGGGATTTTCCTCTCCTAACAGTCAACATCAGTGTTGTAAATTTGCTAAACTGATTCACTTTTAGCAGCAGACTTTGAACTGCCGTCCTGCCGACGTGGGACACCGAGGACACCCAACTGAGCATGTGCGTCTAAGCTGCAGACCAAGCCTCTGCCCAGAATTTAAGGATTCCAATGGACGACCTATTTGCACAGTACTGCATGTTGATTATCACTGCCTTTACTCCTTTTTTTTTTTTTTTTCGTTTTTGTTTTGCTTCCAGTTGGGATGGGGAAGGCCTTTGTGTGTGTATTGGGGGGAGGGGGTTAAAAAAGTAATTATCCCAAACTTTTTAATGTATTGCTTTTTTTTTTTTTTTTTTTTTTTTTTTTTTTTTTTTTTTTTTTTGCTTCTACTATACCATTTTAAGTTCTGACCTCAGGCCTCCATTTGGGCCCACGGCCTCCTGGAGGCTTAAAGTTTTCTGTACCTTGTGATGAATGTTAATAGGTGTTTTTATTATACAAAGCTGAATGTCATTTCTCGTTTGTAGTTTTCTGTCACTCATTCCATTTTCCTTCAGACATCACCACGTTTTCTCTAAAGTCAGAAAACATTCCGTTTTGGTCTTTTTCAAAAAAGGTCCCAAATGCTGCACTCTCTACACATGAAGGTCCTCTCACACAGACCTGAAGTCCTGCCAGAAAGAGAATGAATGACAGAAAAAAAAAAAAGAGAGAGAGAGAGAGACACCCTAGGAACAATGCAGATTCATTCCACGAAGCAGTATTGGAGGTGGGAAGGGGGTGGTTTCAGTTTCTTTTTTGTTTTGTTTTTTGCAGCTACCATCATTGTCAGTAAATGCCACAGCATTCTGCGAGCACAAGGACACATAGGCAGCACTACCCCCCCCCCCCCCCCCCGATTCTCCTGCTAGACGGACAGTGTGGCTGTGGAAGGCTCTCCCGAGGGTAACCAAGTTGCCATGGGCCACAAGCTCTCTGATGTTAAAACCAGGCTGGGTTGCTTTGTTTGCAAAATGGCCAAAAAGCTGGCTTCCCTGAGCAACTCTGCTGAAAAGTGGTTGGCGGCGCTGAATTTAAACATCAGTCCAGACCTGCTTGGTGGCATTAATCTGTTTGAATGCAAATTAGATTTCAGATTGAATTTGTGATGGAAGTTAATGAGGACTGAGTTCAGCAAATGCTAAAGTGTTAATTTCAAACGTGCAAATTCGGTACTGCAGTTGAGTTTGTTATGCAATATTATCCCACCAAGCCAGTATCCAAAACTAACAGAAGACATGGAGGAGACGGGGGGTGCATGGCGCCCCTGAGCGTTTGGAGAAAGAAACGTGGCATATGCCGAACGTGACGGCCATCAGTCAGTACAACCTCAGTCCTTAGGAACCCCTCAGTGCTTCCACTCTGCACCCACTTTCCTGTCACTCATTTATTTATCTAGGACCGTAGCTTTTGTTTTAGTTTGAGAGCCTTTTGGAGCTTAATTTATATTCTTTGTACCTTTTTTTCTAAAATTACCAAAGATATTACACAAAGGTAAATTATGTTCTCTGTTTTATGCTTTATCTGATGAAGCCAAATATCCTCTTATTGTTGATCAAAGGAGGCGAAAGAATTTTAGAGGCAATTGATGAGTTATAGGCTATTGCTAACCTGAGAAAGAGAACTGCTCCTTCTTCATAGAATAAATTTAGAAGACCAAGTAGGTAATGGAACCAAAGTTGTTATTTTTGTTATTTTTTTTTTTTCTTGTTCTGTACCTCGACAGAGACCAAAATTCCTAAAGAGAGATTATGGGGCTGCTGAAGGTGAAAATGGGGCACAGTGTTACAGGAGCGAAAGAAGGAAGGGAGTCCCATCTCAAAAACCTGGATGGATGCCACTGAAAATTAGGGGTAACCAGTAAAGGAGACAGTTAAGAAAAAATGTAAAGAAAACAAAAGCTTCTACATTGGAACTAAATCACAGGCACATTTCTAGAATACATTTTTGTTTTTCTTTTTACAGAAAGAGGTATGCCACTTTGGTTTTAAGGACCGTGCTAGGATCACTGCATGAATTATGCTTTGTCTTGGCATATATCTTCCGGTTTTTTGTTGGTTTTTTTTTTTTAAATGTTTTCCTTTTTCCTTCCTTTTTTTTCTAATTAGGCTTTGGTCAGCATTTTCCATTGAAAGAAAAAAAAAAAAAAAGTAACACTCCCGTCCACTCATGAGCTTGGTACAAAAACTTCTTTGGCCATTTCTTTTGAAGCTTCACTGTGCTTTCTGTATAAAGGGCAGTCTGTGGTCACTCGAGACTTTTTTTTTTTTTTTTTTTTTTTCCCTTAACTTTTCCAGGCAGCTTCATGATGTGCAGGCAGTAGCCAGACAGGGTCATGGGAAGGGGGCCCTGTGCTTCTAAACTGAGTGGTTGCTGGTTCGTTTGGTATTCAAAAGAGGATAAAAATCTGGTAGATTAGTTCATTCTCAGCATGTGTAGCTAGACATGAGTAAAGATAACAGCATGAGAAACTGTTAGTACGCATACCTCAGTTCAAACCTTTAGGGAATGATGAAAATAAAAAAAAATACATTTCACTCAGTTGCACTTAGTCGTATGTCTTGCATGCTTAGTCTAAAGACTGTAGCAAAAAAAAAAAAAAAAGAAAAATTAGATTTTACATATCTTTGCAGGTCTCCCAACCCTGCAGAAGAACCAATTGAAAAAAAAATTCTCAGGCTTTACAGCAAGCAAACTTCACTATGATTTTTACAATTCTGATTCTGTATCCCTTGGGGGGGGGTTATTCCAGTCGCTTCTTTAGGATGGGGTTTATTATGTTGTACATATATTCCAATGTGTCTTGTGTGAATCTTTGTCTTTTTTGGGGGAGGGCAGAGGGCGGTTCTTTTTTTAGATATTGTTCCTAAAAAGGAATAAATGCATACACCTGTTTGTCAAAACACCTTTGCTTTTTGTGCAACTGCTTTATATTAACGATACTAAAAAAAAAAAATAGCTTTGGGAAAAAACTACTGTATGTAATGGAATTGCAGAATTTGCTGCACATGTATTTTATTTAGTTATCCTTGCTTTAAGAATATTGGATGACATTTCCTGACATGTGGGAGGGAGAAATTCCCTAACCTTTTTTTTTTTTCCTTTTAAATTGTAACATAGTTGACAGATTTTTTTTTTTTCTGTTCTCATTGATCAGAGCATTTTGTACAGATTCGTGTGTGTGTGCGTGCGCGTGTGTGTTAACCTGTTTTTTGATACATTCCTATCCCTTGTGTTTATCCCACCACTGCCTTCCTGGCTATCTTAAACAAGTTCATACATTTGAAAAGAGAAAAAAAAATGCTGTTTAAAAAAATGTTTTCTCCTGCTGCAGTAAATATTTTGCATGATGAAATTCCAGGGTCACACTTTCAAAGTTTATCAGTGAAGTAGTGATTAATAATGGGGAGTTGTCAAAGCTATTGAACTTTTTTGTATAAAAAAAAAAAAAAACTTTACAAGGTGCCAAGATGTAAAGACAATTTGTTACTTTTCCTTTTCCTTTTTTTTTTTTTTTCTCCAAAGAAAAGCGTACATTAGGGAGACAGTCCCTTGTATCAGGCAAATGCACTGTCAGGAATGAGAATCCATCCTACTTGTCCCTAGAGTCTGTCCTTGTAAGACAAGTGACGCTGCCCGCGTTGAAAACCAGCAGTGAAATGAAATATCAAAGCTTCTGTACACGAAGAGTGACCGCCAACCTTGCCACCCTCGGACAGCGCTAACATTACAGCCAGCATTCCGTCAGACCTAGGAAAGAATACCTTGGATTCTTAACCCAAAATCTGATTGATGTAAATCACTAGCTATTTTATTGTGGGGGAAAAAAAAAGTTAAAAAAATATCTCCTCTCCTTTCCACATTCCAGCTGAGCTCCGTTTCCAAGGGTACAAAGAAGAACATGCTTGTAAGGATTTTGAATCTTTTGGGTACCTGTTGGTTAATGGTATATATACCCTCTTGATATTTTGGATGTTTTTGAATGTTGGTTTCGCTTTTTTTATCCTGAGAATGAGACTTAAAATTCTAAAGGCATTTTATGGGGCCGGTGTAGTTCCCACGATCTCTGCTACCCAGAAGCCTTGATGAAGATGGTCTAGTCCGGACTATGAGCACGGTGCTTCGTGGATATGTGCTGCCAGTAACAAGAATTTTTTTTTTTTTCTGTTTTGTTTTGTTTTGATAAGGCATAAAAGAAACTCATTCCTTGACATCAACTGTAATTCCATCATTCCGTGTCTGTGGATACAGACAATAAAAAAAAAAAAATGTTGTGTAGTCAGTACTCATGACTGACATTATAGCATTCTCAAATGCAATAAAAATGCTGTTTGTTCACACTGGTAGTAAAAAGTCGCCACAGCCTAAGTTTCTTTCCCCTTCTGACCTGCTGATACTGTATGTTAGGCATCTGCCTTAGGTTTATCACCAGCTGCTTGCAACACAGAATTAAAATCAATCTTAACTAAAAGCTTTCATCATCACAGAGGGCTGAAGCTCTCATCCTCAGGGTTTCAAAGTCCTGAGTTTCCACTTAGAGAACTGGAAAAAAAACAAAAGCGATAGAAGCTACCTTTTCTCCCAAGGAAGTGCACCCTTATTTTTCTTCATCAAATTTTATCCAGAAAAAAAAAAAACCCACAAAATGTTTAATAACTAGCATTAAGAGCAAACTAAAATTTCACAGGAAAGCAATTTCATGAATAATTCATTAAAATTTCACATCTGCAAGATTAGTCATCCAAATAAAATGCTAATGTCAAAAACATGCACCGTCTATAATATTCTCATCAAGAAATCTTTTTGCATATAATGATAAATGCTTAGATTAGAACAAATGATTTTATAAAAATATTCTATCAAAAGTATGCTAGATAACCACATCCACTACAGCAAACAGTGAAGCACGAGGAACTAAATATTCCAGAAATACCATCTTGATTTCAAGATTTGTGTCACCGCATACCTTGATAAAAAACAAAAAAACAAAAAACCTACTATTTGTCTTTTAAATTATTATGTCGTGTGTATTCTAAGGATCGATGAGATGGGGCATCATCTTTCAGTAAAAATTAAATTGGTATATTGAAAACAGCACTTGAAGTGGCCAAACCGTAGTAACATAAAACCCTTCTGGATGTAATTCAGAGCGTAGCACAAGCCAAAAGAGGACTTGAAAATTAACCAAGCTGCTGTTCGGCCAAACACCGGCTGCCGGTGAGGAACACGTAAACGTGCTTTCCGAGCATTGTTTTGAAAAGCCCGTCTTAGGGGGAAAAAAATTTTTTTAATATAGGTTTTGCTATTAAGTTGCAAAGTAGTGTCCTCTTTTCATTAACAGTTATGCTACAGTCTAGAAGCCCTCTAGTCTGATAATTAATAAAACATTTGAACCCTTAATTCTCATCTAGCTGCTAAGAATATAATATTAGGGTTAATTGAAATTCCTTTAAATGCCAGGCTTACATATAAATACTGCTTACAGCATATGCAGTTGGTAAAATTAAATATGTACACATATTTGAATAAGCTGAAGGACCCAAACCAAGTATGACCATGCATTAGTGAAGGCTGTATGCACAGTCCCTTTTTAGTTGTATTTCTGGAATTCTTCTGAAGCAGGAACATGCTCTTTTGCTCATTCATTTAAGGCTTGTTGCTCAGAGAAATGAGGCAGGAAACCCAAAATACTGGTTCGTTTAAATGGAGGCCTTTATATATTAAGAGCCTCGAGTCTTAGACGAATTTCACACCAACACAAACAGCTACAATATACTAACTCCCCATGTCCCCGTCCTCCACTCCCCCCCCCCATCAAAAAGACCAAAACAAAGTATAATTAGTCATTCTTGACTTACTAGGTTTTGCGTTCTTTGATATTACATATTTACGTAGAGGGTAGTAATCATGATTTGTCTTTCATCTTCATTGTAGTAGAGTCAAATAAAAGTATTCTTTATTAAAGTGAAGTTGGGTCTCAAAACCTTCATTTAAGGCATTGACTGATTGATGAAAGGTTTAAGACAGAATTCACATTGGAGGGAAATTAAATTACCTACAAAAACACTGGTTTAACTGGGACAATATTTGGATTAGAAAGCCATCACTCTAGATATAACCTACTTTTATTTATTTTTAAACAGTATTTTATTTAAAAAACAAACAAACCCTATGTCGTCTTATTTCCACTCTGATTGCAAAATGACATTCGATGCTTAATACTATATATATACATATGTATATATATATATACACATACATATACATATATATATATATATATTCAGAATGGTCAGTGTTCTTTTTTTTTTTCTTTTCTTTTTTTTTTTTTTGGCTTCTACCAAGAATATAGGGGATGGGAAAAAGACAAGCTTCCAAGTTATAATGTTAATTTGAAGGTAACCGGCCTTTCAAGAATTAATTTCAGCCAAAGCAATAATCATTATTTACCAGCTTGTGACATTTTTATCACTCATCATATTAGCAAATTTCCATTGAAAATGCTAAAATGGTTCGTCATAAGGCCGGTAACTGCTCTGGCTGTAAAAATGACCAACACAAGTGCCGGTACTCAAACATTAAATTATACTGTAATTAATAAAGACAGTTAAACTGTCTACTAGCAACAGCAATTTAGGTAACCACATTTGATCGGCTATAAATTGTAACTACATTAAAATTCCAGAAATATTAGCAATATGGATTACTTGATGGAAGTCAGTGCAGATCACCAACTGCCACCCCCCCCCCTTCTTTTTTTTTAAACAACGGAAGCTCGGGTCAGGTTGACCACAAATCCGTGGGCGAAGATCAGGCCTTAGCACTTTTCATCTTGTGAAACAAGCAATTACAAATAGTTGCATCGATTTGTTAAAAAGCTTTAGGTGACATAAATTGTTTCCTGTTTAGCTTATTGCCCTGATACATAAATGTCACCAAGTCCAGTATTAATTAGGGCCGTGGAGGAACACGGGGTGCCTTCCAATGAAGATTTTGTCAGTCGTTCGGTGAACGTTCTGGAGAGCTGCTCTCTCCCTGAATCATTTCTCATGAGTGGCAAAGAGAGAGAGGAAAGGAAAATGATTTTGTCATGTGAAGTCTTTAAGACCAGCTTGATTTTTGGTTTTGAACTATAGGACAGGATTTCAGCCTTGCTTTATTGCCATCTGACAGAAAAGCACCACATTTTTAAAATATCTTTTAAATAGAATAATATTTACAAGGCATTTCAGCCCCTGAAAAGCTAACACTTCTCCCTTCTGAATATATAGTACTATATGTGTTTCCTTGGGTTGCTATTTCCACACTTAAAATACAATTTTAAATGGCTTGTGCGTGTTATTGACTTAACATAAATCAAATGTATCATATATACTTTCTTTAGGTTGGCAAGCCACTTAGAAAAATACGTTAGATTCTGGGAGGAAAAAAAAGTCTGGAGAAAATTTATTAAATAGAAGTTTTTACTGTAATAGAATATTAACGTAAGCCAATGCTCATTTGCCATTAAGCTGATCCTTTTTTAACATACACATGCTTTTTATTATTTTGCACTCAAGCAAAAATTCCACATTCAAAGACTTTCCATCCAGTCGGGAATGTCTCTGGCAGGAAACACATAAGAAATCCTGACCTCCAGAAAGACAGCAGACATCGTCCATGCTGAGCATGAGCCCCACTAGGCAACAAAGGGAAACCCACTCCTAAAACACAAGGCACGAGCTAGTCAACAGTGTGGAATTGGGAGAAACAATTATTCCTGAAATCCTTCCTCACTGCTACTCCACCAGCGCACAGATGAAAATGTTTGATTTGCAACATAAAAGATTCATTAATTACCACTTGAATATTTAAAGCTATTTTGCAGTCTAACAGAGATAGATAAAGCAGTGAATTAAAACCTCTAATAAAATTGTAAAAATATTTCGGTAAGTTTACTCGTGTTATGATTTAGGGAGAGATTCAAGCATTCTCACGGAATAGAATCTTAGCAGTTTTCAAGTGTGTATTTGAAGGAAGGAGCTAAGTGTTCTGGGAATAATTTGTTTCTCACTTTCAAATGTTTACTAATACTTTATTTTCAAATCAAGCTTGCTACTTTAGGACTCTATGGATGGGGGGAAAAATTGGCTCAGCAAGTCGCAGCATTGTATGTCTGATCCAGAAACTGAAATCCTTTCAGAAGTACTTTGCATCCAAGTGGCGGTTTCCTACCCACAAAATGCACCAAGTCTAAAACATCCAAACCCAAGAACATACCGTAACAGTCCCTCCCAAGCATGGGATTGATCTACCTATGACCCAGTATAGCATGTCAGTGTTTGGATCCTGGGACGCTTGAAGGAGACCACACGAAGCACACTCTTTGAATCAAATGCTAGAGAATCCAAATGCCCGATTACCATCTCAGCCCTGACTATCACAACCTGATTGACCTTGACAAGTCACTTCCTCTCTCTGGTCCCGTGCTTCCTCTTTCTGTCAATTGAGGACATTTAACTACATGACAAAAAGGGTTCCTTCTGATTTTAAAATTCTCACCATTTAATAACATGTGCCCCCTTGGGGACTTCTCTTGATGAAATCTATGGTCTCAGCCCAAGAGGGTTCGTGTGGGACTCCATATTTCACCAATATTATAATAATCATCTACTTGAACTCTGCCTGGTAACATGCCCCGTTAGGAACACATTTCACTAGCAGGCATGCATGCTTCTAGCCATCCATCTACCCACAAAGAAACATTAAAAGACTTGTTCACACTCGACCCTGGATGTACAACTGGAACTCAGACAAACACAGCCTTGGCCTCACAGTACCCAACGGTTCACTGGGAAGAGAGCTCTTGAACGTTCAGGGTGCCCTGCAATGCAGTAAGTGCTAAGGAGAAGGGAAGGGCAGGAGTATTTAGGAACACCACGGAATCGTGCTGGGGGGGGGATCAGGGAAGCATCCCAGAGCACGTTTAACGGGAACCCAAAGGATGAAGGAGAGCATGCCAGCGCGGAAGGAGGAGGAGAAAGTTCTAAGCAGAGGCAATAAAGCTGGGATGTCAGCGGCATGGGACTTCCCGGCAGAGTTAGCAAGAAAGGTATAGAAGGACACGAAATAAAGGCATCCCTGCAGTTCCCCTGTATCAAGCATATGGCAACATCGTAATTCTAATGCTTATTAACGGATCTGAGTGCTGTACACAGTCCAGCTTGACAAGACCTGGGGACGTGGTGCAAAATCAGTTTCACACTCAGGTGAGCAAAAGGCTTCTCCTCACCCTCCCCCCCCCCTTTCCCAGCCACATTGGCCACACCGTGCATTTCCTGGGCACCAACCCCACTCTGTCTCCAGGCTCAGTGTTTCTATTCCCATCATGGTGGACCTTCTTTTCCTGGCTCACAGCCTCCCTCCTTCAAAGGCCACAGCAGAGAGGGCTTTCCTGACCACGCACTGTAAATGGCACCCTAAGTGCCCACTCTAGCCTCTACATTCCACATCCCCTTGCCCACTTGATTGTTCCCATCGTGCTTAGCACCTCTCAACATGATATATTCATTTGTGTCTTTTCTTATGGCACATCTCCCTCCAACTGCAAGGGCAGAAACACTCCCTGTACGGTTCGTTGCTGTCCTCCACCCTCCAGCATGAGGACCACGGATAGATGCTCCCATCTGCTGAGTGGAGGAAACAATGTCACACTACTGGGAAGGCTACAGGTGGCACGAGCCCCTGCAGTCACATTCCACAACCTGCCATGTAAAGCCGCCTGTGAATTTCAAGGCCCACCAAACCAAGGGTCACTTCAAAGACTGTCACACCAAACCTGCAAGGTGGCAAGGGTCACTGACAGGTTGCACATGAGGACACTGAGGTTTCCTCAGTAACCCACTCCGGGTCCCATGGGGAAGGCTCTGCAGGGTCAGCATTTGGGTCCATGGTTTCCTCTGCAGCCCCTATGTGAGTGCTGGCCATGCTCCCTACCTCCAAAGAGCCTCTCAGCAAAAGGAAGGGTCTCACAGAAATGTAGCAAATATGATCCCATGATTTTAAAGCTCTAGGCTTCAAAAGAGACTCACTGATGTTCATTTTGAGGATATTACAAAGTTGTCAGATAATACAGAGGAAACCATTTACATGTGAATCCCATACGGGTGGTGCCCACTATTAGACACAATGGCAGGAGAACAATGCCTGAGGGGAGAACAAAGACTCTGAATCTCCTGTGCATCATGGGGTCTTTCTGACTTGCCTCACCTCAAAGAGGACTATTTCTGCTGACGGCCTGCTCCTGTCAACAGCCCTACTCCCTCCTTGGGTCTTTCTTATGAGGTACATTAAAAATCTTTCTGAAAGATAATCACCTCTATATCTAGAATCCCACACCAGTGTGTCTGGAGAAGATGCTAGAGCAACAGTGAGCTCCTTGAGGACAAGGTTCGCTCTGTCTTGTTGCTTGTAGGACCAATCTGAAGGCGCCTGGTGGGGAATGAGGCCGGAAGCTGGAGCACATAGGCCTGGAAGTAGAGTCTGATACATGGGGTTTCAGCATCCCTGCCTTCCTGATGCCTGCACGACATTGGGCATTACTTAAACCTCTGTGAGCTTTAGTGAAAATTTTCACATTACAGGACAGTTACCATGACTAAGCAAGACAGTGTATTACATAACAAATAAGCCACTGAATGGATTCTTAGTATATGGGATACTGTTGAGAAAAAACCGAGCAGCCCGGGGCCCATCCTCCTGTCTTTGACACTCCAGCTGGGGGCCAGGATTGTGTCAAGTAACTTCAAACAGAAACAGAAAATTCCACATGTTACAAGAATGTGTAACACAGAGAGAGATGTGCTTTGGAGAGAAGGGCTCGGGGAACAGGTCTGCAAAGACAAGAGGCTGAGTTAAGACCTAAAAGGTGACTATGAATCAGCTAGGTGGACTTTTCAAGACTGAATTCACCAGCATTCGTTTCCGTTCTTCAAGTATAGCGCCCTCATTTTTCTTTGGAGGGGACGCCCCTTCCCACCCCGTCAATGATACTTCAGCAACACCAGCATCTTCAACTTCCGCGCTCAGTGCGCATTCCCAGACTTCCATTAAAACTACTGAGAGAAATACTTTTCCGGAAGGTCTTATTGACTGGCTAGGACATCAGCCTAGAGCGACGAGTGGCTACTTTTGCTGTGAAAAAGGTCCATCTAAAGAATAGAAAGAAAAAAAAAAACAGAAACAAAAGAGAAAGAGGTGGAAGCTCAGAATAATACTGACAGCTGAAACGGAGACCAAGATGGGAATCCAAGAAGGGACCTAAAATCCAAAACTGGGAATAAGAATTAGAGATATACTGATACCTCATTTGAGCTCCCGGATCTAGCCATGCCCGAAGGTAGAGATAAACTCCTGGATTTGCCATCATTTGAGCCAGTAAATTTTCTTGTATATGCCAGCATGAGGTGGCTTTCTGTCTTTGGTACTCAAATAGCCCTACTGAGTGTACTACAGGGTGGGGGAGGGGGGACTTCAGAGAGAGAACAGCATGTGTGAAGTCCCTAGGGTAGAAAAGAGCATTCCAAGTTCAAGAATCTGTAAGATCTGTCCGTCTGAAGCTGCCAAGTGTGGGGCAACGTATAGGCGAGATGGTGCTCGAGACAGAAGCAGGGGCTGGACAGATCGTTGCCGTGGCTTCATGAGAGTCAAGCGACATGTCAAAGACATGTTCGAAACTCTTCTGTCATCTCGCAGGTAAAATTAGGACTCCAAGCCACTCTGGTATTAGAGAGAAAAATGACATCTCCCTGGGGCTAGAAGAGATGCAAAATTAGAGTTTTTGTGCTTCCACCAAGCCCAGTGTAATCGAAGATGCCAAAAAGGGATGGTTTCTCCAGGTCATTAGAAAATGACTTGGGTAAGTTTTATAGCATTTGTCTCATTTTTTTGATCAAAGGAAATTTGCCTTCAGGCTTGACTGCCTGCAAGTCTCAAAAGCAGAAATCACAGCTTAACAGAGAGAGAGGGGTCACTAACATTGAACACAGCTTTCCCCAACTGGGGATGTTTCCAAACATGTGTTCCTAGGCTCAAATAGGCCTGTCGCTTAAGAGGAGGAAAGATAGTCAAGAAGAGACCAAGATGAGACACATCAAGAATTGGACTCAGGGGCGCCTGGGTGGCGCAGTCGGTTAAGCGTCCGACTTCAGCCAGGTCACGATCTCGCGGTCCGTGAGTTCGAGCCCCACGTCAGGCTCTGGGCTGATGGCTCAGAGCCTGGAGCCTGTTTCCGATTCTGTGTCTCCCTCTCTCTCTGCCCCTCCCCCGTTCATGCTCTGTCTCTCTCTGTCCCAAAAATAAATAAACGTTGAAAAAAAAATTTAAAAAAAAAAAAATAAAAAAAAAAAGAATTGGACTCAAAGGGCGGACTCTCCTCCCTCCCACTCCAAACCCTGCATCTCCCTGCGTAGAAACCTCACGCCTTCGTAGCAGAGGAAGGTTGCTGCAGCTGCAACACGGCTGGCACACAGCTGTATGGTAGAGTCACTGTTTCTGCTCAGCGTCCAATTCGGACTACCTGCTGTCTGTCCGTGGCATACCAGCTGCTCAATATTTTGATTATGAGGCTTGTTTTCCTCTGTGCGGTACGGAAGCTGACCACAGGCGGTGCTCTATCTGTGAACCCTGAACGAATGTCCCCGGCTCTCACCACTGGAGAAATCTAGGGCAAGACACTGAACGACCCAACTTGGATCATCCCCTCATCTCCCAGCCAATCAGGATGACCAACGGCAGGAGGGACATCCTCTAACGGGCCAAGTGTGTGAGATACATGTTCGCCAGACCCACCAGAATCATAGGGAATAGGGTACAACTATTTTATCTTAAAACAAAACAAAACAAAACAAAACGAAGAACAGTTGGGCTGGAAAGCCAAAACAACAACTGTCCACTACCCCTACTAGTGCTGAGTGTTGTGTTGAGCTCACAGCAATCAAAGACATACTTCCCAGCCCTGAAGTTGCTTATAATCTAGTCACACCTTCGAGACAGACCATTTATCTAACAAGCAGTTTTACTGAGTGCCTATAGGTTCTGGGAATTCAACAGTAAAACAAAGCAGAAGGGGCACCTGGGTGGCTCACTCGATTAAAGGTCCGACTTCATCTCAGGTCATGACCTCACGGTTCATGAGTTTGAGCCCCGCATTGGGCTCTGTGCTGACAGCTCAGAGACTGGAGCCTGCTTCAGATTCTGTATTTCTGTCTCTCTCTGCCCCTCCCCTGCTCACGCTCTATCAGGGGGAAAAGAAAAAAAAGCAGAAAATAACCCCTGCCACCTCAAGTTTCCTTTCCAGAAAGAGGAAACAGACAATCATAGGTTTTACAGCGATAAGTGATTGCCAGAAAAAGCAAGAAGCTCAATGGGAAAGAAAGGACCAGGGAGACGGCTGGTGGGATAGTGGCCATAGTAAAGGCCCCAATCAAAGGTAAGATTTGAATAAATATCTCTAAGAAGCAAGCCAAGGAGTTATTCAGGAGAAAATCAATCTAGCTAGAAGGAAGAGAAAAGGCAAAGGCTCTGAGGCTGGAACATAGAGAGTCAGAAAGGGGGTCATAAGAAACAAGGATAGAAAAGTAATGGGCAGCAGATGATTATATGTACCAATGGCCTCATTATGAGGACATTCGCTTTTCTTCTCCGTGAGATGGAAGCCAGTGGAGGTTGTGAGCATAAACATGGCATCCAATGACTTGGGTTTAAACGGATTCTTTTGACTGCTGCACGGCAAATGCGGGGAAGCAAATATAGAAGCAGAGGGCTCCATTACAAGAAAGACTGGTGGCTGAGACACAGGGACAGCCGCAGAAATGGTGAGAAGGAGTTAAAATTTGAAAATAGAGCCAGTGGAACTTGCTGCTGAGTATGGTGTTCACCATGAGGAATAAAAATCCGTGGAGACCTGAAGTTTTTTTGGTGTGATCAACTGAAAGAATTTTTTTGGTATGAAACTGAAAGACAAATTGAAAGAACAGAATTTCATCTACCAAACCAGGACGATTACAAGACGAACACACTTATGGTAGTATCAGAAGAATTTTCTAGACTTTTAAACTAAGAACCTTCCTGCATATCTGTTTGTGATGTTGAGTAGGCAGCTAACCAAAGGAGCCTGGAGTTAGAGAAGAGGTTGGACCTAGATATGTGCCGTATTATGTGTTAGGGGAAGGAAAGGGTCAACGATATTTTGGTTTCAGTAACACAGAGAAGGTAGAAAATCTTGTCCCATGAAAACAGAATCTAATTTGGAGAAAGTGGATAGTTTGGACTCAGTGAAATCCAGTGTTTGGGGATCCAGCTGAATCATTTTGGGGCCAACATTAGATGACTTACCTAATGGACTTAAAATTGATGTCTTTGGGTAAAAAGTCTCTTATGCTAGCCTTGAAGGAAAGGGGATTTAGTTCCTACTTAGTGCTAAAGTAAGTTCTGGAAGTAAAATTTTAATTTCTATCATGAGAACTAGAAAATTGTATTGAGTGGGAGTGTGCGCACGCGCAGAGAAAGAGAGAACACAAGCAAGCACGTTGTTTATATACAAACAACTTCTAACCTCAAGTATCATTTCCTGAGTTAGATATTTTCTAAGAGTTAGTAATTTAAAAATAAACATTTTCAAAAAGATCAGTTCACCCTAGGTTCATTCTCTCTCCAAAGTCCTTCCTTAATTACAAAACCTGCATAACCCATTTCCTTTGGTGTGCAAAAAGGTGTGTAATTAAACCATCAGCATAATACCTATCTCCATGTAAAACCCGCACTTATGAACTTTAACTGCTGAATAAAAACTCCTATTACATGACCATTAAGTATTATGAATAAAGCAAGTCATGGTAGGACTTGATTAATTTTTATGCACTATGGATTGTGTCTAGAAGAAATTTGATTTTGGTGGTTGTCCTCCTAGGCAACCCCACAGACTTTGGTGGCTTCACCTCAGGAAAGGCATATGCTGAACTGACTCAGGGAAAATGAGTCAGACCTTGCTGCAGACTTAACCTACTCGTAGGGTGACTCTGTTGAGGGAGAAACCTCAGCTCCCACTGATAAATCATCAATGCAATCAGCATTGGAAAGAAAGGGAGTGAGGGCAATGGGTGGGTAGAAAAAAACTGGCGATTCCCTTTGGTATAATTTCAAAAGCTGACAACTTTTTAGGTTAATACACATTTTAATTTTTTAGGTTAATACACAAAAGCCACAGTTTGCGACCTAAGTATTTCATCTGGAATTCCCCAAATCACCAGTTTGTGCACCAGGAGCTTGGACTTGGAGACTCTTGGTTTAGGCTTTGTCAGGAAAAATGAAGATTTTGTGAATGGCTTCTCAAAATCCCCAACAACTTCTATTCTATGAACCTCTGAGTAGAGAAGCAGGATATAAAAGTAGTGTCTCTAATGAAAAAGAATTGAGTTTGACCAGCAGGAAGAAAGGAACGTTTGGAGCAACAATAACTACAGTTTCGATGATTAGGTCTAGAAGTGTCAATACAGTGTCCCTGCTGAGACAGAATAACTAAGAATAAAAGGATTCCCATATGGAAAAGACCTAAGCTAGGTTTCCCAGGGTAAACCCAGAGATGAAGGATCCCATATCCAAATGGAATGAATGACCAGGAGATTACATTAAGAAAATGAGGGTGCCAGGCAGATAGCCTGAGAAGACTCTGGAGGGTCCTGGTACTTGGAGTGGTAGGAGAAACAGTGAAAGTGTTTCCATGACCTCCTTTCCAGAAGGCCTCAGGATTGGATAGAAACCAAAAACCAAGAGATTTATATAGTAGAGTAATAGTGCTGGAATCCACGTAGTATGGAGAATGGGTAACACAGGTAGAGGCAGAGATAGCCTCCCCTGAGTCTTCCCTCCTGCTCCTCATTCCCTCTGTATCCTGAAGTATACAAAATTCAAACTAAGGGAGTCTAGTCTTAGAAAACACCAGTGTCCAAGGTGGAAGCACAAGAAAATTCTGTGAGAGACAGATTCGGCTGGTAGAGAGGTGGAAAAACTTGTAGCGACAAAAGCAAGATATGATAATGCTAGAGGGTCAGATACCATTTCCCCTCCCTCAAGGCTTGGACTTCAGCTTCTCCCCAGGGTCCACTTTACTAAAAGAGTTAGTAGATACCTGCAGGCATGCAGGAACTCGGAGACAGAAATAAGATGCCTCAGGAATACAATTTCTATTCAAGACAGATAGGAGTCATTTAAAATAGGAGGTCAAAATTAGATTTTCAGCACAGATCCTTTAGAAAACACGTCTAAAGGAAGTACTACAGAAAAAGAAAAGTGAAAGTAAGTAAATAACATTGCAAAGCTTCTTTTGTGTACAAAAGGATAAAGCCAATATACGTTCTTAATAATCCAAAACTAGATTCTAGATGATACCAACATGCAGGTGTTGAGGTATGGACTCACATCTGAGAAAATTACAAGAGAAAGGGAGAGGAAACTAGAGTGGTTGTCTTATTCAGAGAGAATGCATTATTTTTATTAATTATAAGAAATTCATAGGGAAGCATAGTAATATAAATGATTATTAATAAATTAGGGGTAGCCCCTTGGATAAAGAAAATTGTATACAAATATTCAAAGCAGTGGGGTGGGGGTTGGAGAGAGAAGTAGAGCAGTATTTAGGAAAGAAGAAACATGAAAGCAAATTAAGTTTTAATAGGATAGTTTTACAGTAAATATAAGCATGTTAAAGTCAAAAATCAAAAAAACAGAGACTGATGTTGAAGTGAAAAACACAAGCTAAGCGCTAGTAATGTGTTTTTTTCCTACAAAAAACACAGTTAAACAAAAGGACAGAGTTTGAAAATAAAGCAATGAATTAAAAACAAACAAAAAAATGAACCCAAACAAAAGAAGAGATATCCATTTCAATAGAATGAAAGAAAAAAAAGAGGATTTGAAGGGGGGAAAAATCAAATGCACAAAGAAGTTATAAGCCTGACCAAGGAATAAGAATGAAGAAAGAAAGAAAGAAAGAAAGAAAGAAAGAAAGAAAGAAAGAAAGAAAGAAAGAAAGGAAGAAAGGAAGAAGGAAGGAAGGAAGGAAGGAAGGAAGGAAGGAAGGAAGGAAGGAAAAGGAAGAAGGAAGAAGGAAGAAGGAAGGAAGGAAGGAAGGAAGGAAGGAGAAAAGAAAAGAAAAGAAAAGAAAAGAAAAGAAAAGAAAAGAAAAGAAAAGAAAAGAAAAAATAATGATAATAGCACAACATGCACCTAATAACATGCCCCAAAAACATATTGGGCAACAACTAGAGTTACAGGAAGAAATAGACAAAACACTGTAAATAACAAATGTGACATACTCTTTTCATAATGCATGGGTCAAGCATTAAAAGTCAGCACAAATATGGAACATCTAAATAAATTGATTTCTAGGTTCAGGGTAATTAAGTGTTTATGATGAGAACTGTATGCTAAACAAAACATGCATTATTTTTGTCATACATGGAACATTCCCCAAACTTATATGGATTAATTAGCCCTAGAGTAAATATTGCTCAGGCACTGCCTAACAAATCTTAAAAGCCAGACACTAAGGGATATAACTATTTCCAGTTAACTTAACTGCATCCCAGAATAAATCTCAAGAATGTTGGTAGGAGTAAAAAATATCTCCGGCACCCAACTAGGTAAAATTCACGATACCTGATATGCAATAAATAAAATGCAAGGCACAAAAGGAGGCAGAAATATAGGACCCATATGGGGAGGAAAAAACAAAACCAATAAATTCAAACTGTCCTGGAACTACCAAATGTATGTGACTTCACAGACAATATTAAAGCAGATATTATAAATGTATTATAGATCTTTAAGAACTTGAATTGAGACACAGAAGGTATTTCAAAAGGCCCAAATTGCACCTCTACAAATGAAAATGATAATGTCTGATTGAAAAAAAACCAGGGCGTGGGATTAATGGCAATTTAGACACTGTAGAAGACTAGTAAACTTCAAGCGACAGCAATAAACACCATGAGAAGTCAAAAATAGAAGAGAGAATAAACAAATCAAAAGAGAAGAAAGAAAAGGAACGAATGTAAGAAAGGGAAGGAGAGAGGGAGAAATTAAGGGAGGAGAGAAAGAGTAGATTAGAAAAGAGCATCAGTGATCTGGGGGACAACATAAATAACATGATACACCTGTAAGTGGAATCCCCGGAGTGGGGAGTAGGGCATAAAAATTTGAATAAATGATCTGAATTTTTTTCCGTATAGGCTGAAAGCTATAAACCCAGAGTCCAAGAATTTCTTTGAGCCCCAAGTATTAGAATCCTGCAGAAAACTAAACAAAGAAAGATTATGATCAAATTACTCAAAAAGAGGGATAAAGAAACTCTTAAAATCAGCCAGAGCAAAACCCATGCACTTCATAGAAGAACAATGAATGACTACAGGTTTGTTATCAAAAACAACACAGTTAAGAGGACAGTGGAGCAACATCTATAATATACTGAAACAAACGGTCAATGCAGCATTCTAAATCCAGCAAAAAAAAAAAAAATCTTTGAAAAATGAATATGAGATACTTTTCCAGACAAAGAGCTGAAAGAATCCATCACCAGCAAACCTGCACTAAAAGAAACATAAAGGAAGTCCTTCCAATAAGAGAAAATGTCAACAGGTGGAAACATGGATCTACACCAAGAAATGAAAGGTCCCAAAAATGTAAAAATCAGTTAAAACGTGAGATTTTTAGATTTGAATTTCTTTGAAACAGAATTGCTGGACTGAACAAAAACCGTAACAATGTATTACGCGGTTTATAATGTATGTAAAAGTAAATGTGTAAAAACAATAGTACAAAGGTTGGCGGACAAGAAATCGAAGCTACTATTATAGAGTTATAATAAT
Organism: Lynx rufus; assembly: GCF_022079265.1. Taxonomy (NCBI): domain Eukaryota; kingdom Metazoa; phylum Chordata; class Mammalia; order Carnivora; family Felidae; genus Lynx; species Lynx rufus. Next base: position 37,997,094 of record NW_025814856.1, on the reverse strand, counting down.
ATGAAGGGGTGTAATGAAACCCTAAAATGGACCGATGAGTTGTACTTGTGCTAATTCCAAAGTAATGACTCAAATAAAAAATGAGAGAGTTTTAGCTAAGAAGCCAATGAAGGAAATAAGAGGGAATCATAAAAAAATATTACAGGGGCATCTGGGTGGCTCAGTCGGTTAAGCGTCCAACTTCAGCTCAGGTCAAGATTTTGAATTCACAAGTTTGAGCCCCCCCCCCCCCCCCATCAGGGTCTGTGCTGACAGCTCAGAACCTGGAGCCTACTTCAGATTCTGTGTCTTCCTCTCTCTGTCCCTCCCCTGCCCATGTGCTGTCTCTGTCTCTCAAAAATGAATAAACATTAAAAAAATTATTTTAATATTCCAAAATAAGGGGAAAAAAAGAAAATAAAGAACAGATGGCCAAGATACAACTCATATAGTGAGATAATACACTTAAATCTAACCATATCAATAATGACTTTAAATGTAAATGGCCTAAATACTGCAATTAAAAGGGAAAGATTGTCAATTCAGAAAACAAAAGCAGTGACCACCAAATACTGTCTACAAGAAACACAATTTAAATACAAAAAACCAACTAGGTTAAAATAGGGGAGAAAAGATCTACTATATTTAGAAAGAAGCTAGAGGCATCTGCGTGACTCAGTGGGTTGAGCTTCTGGCTCTTGATTTCAGCTCAGGTCATGCTCTCGGGTTTGTGGGAACAAGCGCCATGTTGGGCTCTGCACTGATGGTGTGGAACCTGCTTGGGATTCTCTCTTCCTGTCTCTCTGCCCACCCCCCTCAAAATAAACAAACATTTAGAAAATAAAAGGAAGCTAAGTAAATAAAAGATATTCCACATATAAAAGAAAGCTAGAGGGGCTATGTTAAGTAGATATCATAGCAAAAAATATTAGTAGGAATAGAGAATCATCGTGATATTCATTAAAAAGGCATAAAAATCCTCCATATTCATGCACTGAATAAGAAAACTTAAAAATACATAGAACAAAAGCACATAGAGCCACAAGTGAAATAGAAAAACCCAAAATTATAGTGTGAGATTGACAGAACAAGTACACAGAAAATTAGCAAGGTTCTCTGCCTCACCACACCCAGATGTTGGACTCAGATGCTTATGGTGCCTCATAAGCACTCCTACCCTGGGTGTGGGGGGTGGGGGTAGCATTGCACACTAGAATGCCTACAGGGGTTCAGCCAAACCTCATAGCAAACCCCACATACTGTGTGCCTTCAAGTCACAGCTGAACCTCTCAGCCAAACAGTTGGGAGCTAGCCACACTTAAGCAGCCCCAGGTAGCAGACACAGCCAGACCCATACAGACAGCTGCACTGGGGCAGACCGGCACACCAGCAAGTCCACACCAATAATGACCCAGACACAACAGGAGGGTGCACGTAACCCACAGAAGAGTCACTTCTGGGGCATCTGGTGCAGGTGACTGGGGAATGTGCACTACTGTGCCACACCAGACACCCTCTCCATAAAGCCACTCCTTCAAGACCAGAAGACCTAACTGACCTACCTACTATATAGAAACTAACACAGAGGCAAAATGAGAAGACAGAGGAGTATGTTCCACGCACAAAAAAACAAGACACTTCAGAAAAAGAACTAAATCAAACAGGGATAAGCAATCTACAGGTAAAGATTTCCAAGTAAAGGCCGTAAAAATGCTCACCAAACTCAAAAGCAGAATGGATGAACACAGTGAGAACAAAAAGAAAACACAAAAAGTAACCAAACAGAGATGAAGAATGTAGCAGCTGATATGAAAAAGACATTACAGGGAATCAACAACAGAAGAATGGATCAGTAATGTGAAGGAATACTGGAAATCTGGGGCGCCTGGGTGGCTCAGTCAGTTAAGCAGCCGACTTCAGCTCGGGTCATGATCTCTCGGTCCATGAGTTCGAGTCCCGCGTCTGGCTCTGTGCTGACAGCTCGGAGCCTGGAGCCTGCTTCGGATTCTGTGTCTCCCTCTCTCTCTGGCCCTCCCCTGTTTGTGCTCTTTCTCTTTCAAAAATGAATAAATGTTAAAAAAAATTAAGAATACTAGAAATCACCCCATCAGAAGAGTAACAAGAAAAAGGAATTAAAAAAAAAAACTGAGGCTAGTTTAAGGGACCTGTGGGATAACATCAAGCCTACTAACATTTGCATTAATGAATCCCAGAAGGAGAAAAGACAGAAAAAGACCTATTTGAAGAAATAGGACTGAAAATTTCCCTAATGTGACAAAGGAAGCAGACATCCCACTCCAGGAAGCACAACATCCCACATGAGATGGACCCAAAGAGACCCACACCAAGACCCATTATAATCAAAGTGCCTACAGTGAAAGATAAAGCAGAATGAAAAAAACAGCAAAAGAAAAACACCCCGTTATATACATGGGAACTCCCATAAGACTATCAGCTCATTTTTTTTTTAATTTTTTTTTCAATGTTTATTTATTTTTGGGACAGAGAGAGACAGAGCATGAATGGGGGAGGGGGCAGAGAGAGAGGGAGACACAGAATCGGAAACAGGCTCCAGGCTCTGAGCCATCAGCCCAGAGCCTGACACAGGGCTCAAACCCACGGAGCGCGAGATCGTGACCTGGCTGAAGTCGGACGCTTAACCGACTGCGCCACCCAGGCGCCCCGTCCCATAAGACTATCAGCTCATTTTTAAGCAGAAACTTTACAGGACAGAAGTGAGGACACGATATATTCAAAGCGCTGAAAGGAAAAAAGAACTTACAACCAGGAATACTCTGGCCAGGTTACTACTCAGAATTCAAGAAGAGAGAAGAAATTTCCCAAATAAGCAAAAGCTACAGTTCACCAATACCAAACTGGCTTCGCCAGAAATGTTAAAGGGACTTCTTTAAATAAAAAAGAGAAAGCCATAATTACAAATGAAAAATTATGAGAAAAAAATCTCGCTGGTAAAGGTAAACATATACTAAAAATAGGGACTCGATCACTTGCATACTCAGTATGGAGGTTAGAAGACAGAAGTGGTAACATTGCTAGCCCTACAATAATTAGTCAAGGAGGAGGCAAAGTAGTCACATCTAAGATACGTCAAAATCATAAGAAGTTGGGGGGGGTGGAAATGTAGTGCTTTTAAAATGCATTTAACTTGGGGCACCTGGGTGGCTCAGTCGGTTAAGCGACTGACTCATGATTTCCGCTCAGGTCATGATCTCACAGTTTGTGAGCTTGAGCTCTGTGTAGGGCTCTGGTCTGACAGCAAGGAACCTGCTTGGGATTCTCTCTCTCTGTCTCTCTGTCCCCTGTGCCCTCAAAATAAATAGATAAACTTAAAAAAATATTGAAAGTGGACTTAAATGATCATCAACTTAAAATAGATTGGTACATCCACTGGATATTATAAATGAACCTCATGGTAATCACACACCAAATATCTCTAAGAGATAAGCAAAGAATAAACAGAAATCCAAACCTAACACTACGAAAATTACAAAATCACAAATGAACAGAATAAGAAACAACAGAAAAGAAATACAGAAACAACCAAATGGCAATTGGTACCTATCTATCAGTGATTACTTTAAGTGTAAATGGACCAAATGCTTTAATCTAAAGACAAAGGGTGGCTGAATGGATTAAAAATCAAGACCTGTCTAGGTATTAAGGAGGGCACTCACTCACTGGAATGAGCACTGGGTGTTAAATGTAAGTGATGAATCACTATCATCTACTCCTAAAGTCACTATTATACTATATGTTAATGAATTAGAATTTAAATAAAAATTTCAAATGACAAAAATATCAAGACCCAACTCTATGCTGACTGCAAAAGACTCACTTCAGATCTAAAGGTACACACAAACTGAAAGTGAGGAGATAGAAAAAGATATTCCATGAAAACAGAAATGAAAAGGAAGGTAGGGTAGCAATACTTGTATCAGACAAAACAGACTTTAAAAAACATTACTGTAAAAAGAGACCAAGAAAGTCCTTACAAAATGGTAAAAGGATCAATCCAACACGAAGACCTAACATTTATAAATGTATATGCACCCAACATAGAGGCACTAAGTTCTACAAAACAAATATTAAGAGACCCAGAGAAAGGAACTGACAACAATAGAATAGTCATGAAGTTTTGAGGTGATGGGAGTTTGTGGGGTCCAGAGCCAATGGCAAGAAAGAATTCTTGAAGATGTGTTTGGTGCAAGAAAGTGATTTATTAAAGCATGGGGACAGGAACCATGAGCAGGAAGAACTGCGCTGGGGTCATGACGGGAACTCATTATATACCCTTAGGTTGGGAGGGGGTCAGAGATAGAGTAAGTCTCCAAGGAATTCTGGAAGCAAGTTTCTAGGACCTTGAGGGGCTAGCTGTTGCTAGGGAAACACCTTTCATCACCATTTAATGAAACCCCAGTCATGAAAGCCCTCAGATGTATTGGGGTGGGGGTGGGAGGCATAAGTGTGGAGCATGACTGCCAGCATATATCCTAGGGCAGTTGAGATTCTGCCAAAGTTCTCTTTGCCCCTAGCAAAGTATCATCATAGAGCCAACAGCTCCTAGAGGGGGGTCACTCTGCCAGTTTTAAGGACTTGTCAATGGGCTGTAGGCAGTAAGGAAATTCAGTTTTTCATTTGCCTTAGTTTCCCACATTACCATGGCAAGCACTTAAATCCCTTTCCTTTGTTCTTGGGTAGTCAGGAGTGTCCAAGGAATATCGCACATATTCCATGGGGGGTGGGTGGCGGGAATGTGTGCCAGCCTGTATCTTGCCCTCAGCTTGCCACATGCTCCCCCCACAATAGCAGGGGACTTTATTACCCCATGTACACATATGGATGTATTACCCAGACAGAAAATCAATAAGGAAACACTGGCCTTAAAAGACACATTAGACCAGATAGACTCAATAGATATATACCAAACACTGCATCCCAAAGAGGCATACACATGTTTTTCCACTACCTATAGAACATTCTCCAGAAAGCAATCACATGTTAAGCCACAGAGGAAGTCTCAATCAATTGAAAAAGACTGAAATCATATCAAGCATCTTTTTCAAATATAATAATATGAAATCAATTATTAAAAAAAACAAAAACAAAAACACTGGGGGCTCCTGGGTGGCTCAGTCGGTTAAGCGTCCGACTTCAGCTCGGGTCATGATCTCACAGTCCGTGAGCTCAAGCCCCGCGTCAGGCTCTGTGCTGACAGCTCAGAGCCTAGAACCTGCTTCGGATTCTGTATCTCCCTCTCTCTCTGCCCCTCCCCTGCTCATGCTCTGTCTCTGTTTCAAAAATAAACAAAAACATTTAAAAAATTAAAAAACAAAAAAAACCCCTAAAACACTGGGAAAACACAAACATGTGGAGGCTAAACAACAAACTAGTAAACAACCAATGTTGTCAACACAGAAATTTAAGAGGAAGTTTTAAAAAATACTTTGAGGTAAATCTATGGGGATTTCCTCCAAATCTATGGGATGCAACAAAAGAAGTTCTAAAAGGTCTGTAGAGTGATACAGTCCTATCTCAAGAAACAAAAGAAATTTCCAAGCAACAATCTAACATTATACCTCAAGAAACTAAAAAAAGAACAAAGCCTAAAGCTAGTAGAAAGTAGGTAATAATTGAGAGCAGACCAGAAATTCCTGAAATACAAAATAGAAATAACTGAAATACATAATAGGAAAATAGAAAACATCAGCTTAAGGTAAAAGCTGGTTCTTTGAAAAGATAAACAAAAATGATACACTTTTAGCTGGACCCATCCAGGAGAGAAGACAGAGGGTCCACACAAGTAAGATCAAAAATCAAAGAGAAGTTATAAGCAATATTACAGAAATACAAAGGATAAGAGATTACTACAAACAATTGCAGTCTAACAAATTAAAGCACCTAGAAGAAATTCATACATTTATAGAAACATACAATCCTGCAAGGCTGAATCAGGAGGAAATAAGACATCTGAGCAGACCTATTACTTGTAATGAACTTGAGTCAATAATCAAAAAACTCACAACAAAACAAAAGTCCAGACCACACAGTTTCAGAAGCAAATCCTATCAATATTAAAGAAGAGTTAGGGGTGGCTGGGTGCTCAGTCAATTAAGTATCTGACCCCTGCTTATGTCATGATCTCACAGTTCATGAGATTGAGCCTCCTGTGGGGCTCTGTGATGACAATGTAGAGCCTGCTTGGGATTCTCTCTCTGCCTTTCTCTCTACCCGTCCCCCTCCTCTCAAAATAAATAAGCATTAAAAAAAGGTTAATACCCACATTCCTCAAAGTATTCCAAAAAATTTGAAGAAAGAATACTTCCAAACTCATTCTAGGAGGCCAACATTATCCTTATACCAAAGCCAGACAAATACACTACAAAAAAAAAAAAATCGCCAGCCAATATACTTGATGAATATTGATACAAAAAACCCCTCAAGAAAATATTAGCACAGTGAATTCAACAATTCAGTTAAAGGGTCATGCACCATGATCTCTAGTGGGATTTATTTCAGGGCTGCAAGTATGGTTCAGTATTCATCAAACAATCTATTTGACACACCACATTAAAAAAGAGGATAAAAATCACAGGATCATCTCAACAGATGCAGAAAAAGCATTTGATAAAATCTAACGTCCATTTATGATAAAAAAAAAGTCTCAACACAGTGGGTACAAAAGGAATATACCTCAATATAATCAAGATTATATATTATAAAGCCACAATGTCATATTCGACAGTGAAAACCCAAACATAAAGCTTCTCCTCGAAGATCAGGAACAAGACAGGGATGTTCACTCTCCCCAGTGTTATTCAACACACAAGTCCTAGCAACCACAATCAGACAAGAAAAAGAAATAAAAGGGCATCCAAATTGGAAAAGAAGTAAAATGATCACTATCGCAGAAGAGCTGATACTATATATAAAAAAACCCTCAAGTCTCCACCACAAAATTATTAGAATAAGCGAATTCAGGAAAGTTGCAGGATACAAAGTTTACATACGTATGTGGCATTTTTATACGCAAAATAATGAACTATCAGAAAGAGAGATTAAGAAATCAATACCATTCACAATTGCACCAAAAAGAATACAATACTTGGGAATAAATTTAACCAAGGAGGTGAAAGACCCATACACTGAAAACTTCAAGAAACTGATGCAAGAACATGAAGACACAAATAAATGGAACGATATTCCATGCTCATGGACTGGAAAAATTATTACTGTCTATTTCCACACTACCAGGATCAATCTACAGATTCAGTGCAATCCCTACCAAAACACCAATGGCATTTTTCACAGAACCAAAACCAATAATCCTAACACTTGTACGTCACTACAAAAGATCCCAATTAGCCAAGCAATCTTGAGAAAGAAGAACAAAGCTCGAGTTATCATGATCCCTGACCTCAAACTATAATATAAAGCTATAGTAATCAAAATAATATGGTACCTGTACAGAAAAAGACATATAGAACAAAACAGCGAGTTGAGAAATAAACTCACATTTGTACCATCAATTAATCTCTGACAAAGCGAGCAAGAACACACAATGGGGAAAAGGTGGTCTCTTCAATAAATGGTGCTGGGAGAGCTGGGCAACTACATGCAAAAGAAGGGAACTAGACTACTTTCTTAAACCTTATGTAGAAAAAAACTCAAAATGGATTCAAGACTTAAATGTGTCTGGATCATTCAGAAGAGAAAGCATGCAAATCTTGATTTGGTCTCAGTGTCATGAGTTCAAGCCCCATGTGCGAATAGAGATTACTTAAATAAAACTATCAAGAAAAGGAATAACTCAATTAAAAAATGGGCAGAGAACCTGAATAGATGCTTCTCCAAAGAATATATACAGATGGCCAACAGCAACATCAGATGTTTATTATCATTAACCATCAGGGAAATGCAAATCAAATCTATAATGATGTATCACCCTCACACCTGTCAGAATGGCTACTTACCAGAAAGACAAGAATAACAAGAAGTAAGTGTTTGCAAGGGATGTGGAGAAAAGGAAATCCTACTGCACTATTCACTAATAGTGAATTGTTTATTGGGGCAACATAAATTGGGGCAACCACTGTAGAAAACAGTGTGGGGTTTCTTCAAATAATTAAAAATAGAACTACTCTCTGATGTAGCAATTCTACTTCTTAGCACTGATTCATAGAAAATGAAAACACTAATTTGAAAAGATATGTGCACATTTGTTTATTACAGTACTATTTACAATAGACAAGATAAGGAAGCAACCTAACTGTCAAAAGATAAATGCATCAAGAAGATATGGTGCATTTACATTTATATGTAACATATAAATATATGTTTTAAGTTAATAATTATGTTATATATTTACATTTATATATTTATAATGGATTATGTCTTAGCCATAAGAAGAATGAAATCTTGCCATTTGAGACAACATGGATGGACCTGGAGAATATAATGCTAAGCAAAATAACATCAAAAAAAAAAAAAAAGACACATACCATATGATTCACTTATATGGGAAAACTAAAAAACACAACAAAGAACAACAGCAACAACAACAAAACCCAGAGACTCACAGATAGAACAATTTGGAGGTTGCCAAAGGGGAGGGAATAAGAAAATGGTTCCAAGATGGGAAGGGGATTGAAAGATACAAATTTCCAGTTAAAAAATAGACAAGCAAGGTGCCTGGGTGGCTCAGTTGCTTAAGTGTATGACTCTTGATTTCAGCTCCGGTCATGATCTCATGGTTCAGGAGTTCAATCCCCATGTCAGGCTCTGTGCTAACAGCTCAGAGCCTGCTTGGGATTCTCTCCGTCGTCTCTCTGCTTCTCCTCTGCTCTCGCACTCTCTCTCAAAATAAATAAATAAAATCAACATTTTAAAAACAAAATAAAATCACGTTGAAAAGTAAAAAATAAACAAGCCACAGGGATACAACGTACAGCATCGTGAACATAGTTAATAATCTATAACAACTTTGTATGGTGACAAATAGCTAGATTTATGGTGGTGATTATTTCATAATATATATAAATGTTGAGTTAGTATGTTGTATACCTGAGCCTAATATACAGTATGTCAGCTACACTTGAATAAAAAAGAAAATAAGAATATAGAAGATTATTGCAGCACAATTAACTATGTTGATGTGATTACCACTTTTGGAAAACTCTACCCAAAAGGAGAATACATATTCTTTTCAAGTGCACACAGAACATTTATCCAAATTGACCTTCTTTTGGATCACACACAAGTCTAATTCATTTAAAAAATTTTTTTTAACATTTATTTATTTTTGAGACAGAGAGAGACAGAGCATGAACGGGGGAGGGGCAGAGAGAGAGGGAGACACAGAATCGGAAACAGGCTCCAGGCTCTGAGCCATCAGCCCAGAGCCCGACGCGGGGCTCGAACTCACGGACCGCGAGATCGTGACCTGAGCTGAAGTCGGACACTTAACCGACTGAGCCACCCAGGCGCCCCAGTCTCATTTATTTTAAGGATTCAAGTCATATGAAGTATATTCTTTCACCAATACAACTGAAAGAGGAATAAGAGAATTTTCTCTGGAAAATACCCATGTATCTGAAAAGTAAATAACCAAATTATAAACAATCTATGTAGTAAAAAAGAAATTGCAAAGTATTTCAGATGAATGAAGATGATAACAAAATATATCAAAATTTGTGAGATGCTGCTAAAATAGTAAATATGTCCATTGGAAAAGAAGTCAGGGGCCAAATCAATGATGGCAATTTCTACCTTAAAAAATTACCTGAAATAAGCAGAAGAAAATAAACAGATTAGACTGGATATCAATGAAACTGAAAATATGAGAATATGAGAGAGAGAAACCAATGAAATATAAAGCTGGCTCTCTGAGAAGATGAAAGAAATTGATAAAACTCTATCTGGACGCAACAGGAAACAGACAAGAAACCAATGACCAATATAAGGATTGAGAAGGTAAAATCATGATATATTCCTTAGGTATCCCAAATATAACAAGGGAATATGATAAACAACTACATGCCAAGAAATTAAAAATCTTAGATGAAACAGATGAATTCTTGGAGAGATCTAAACCACTGAAGAAGAAATAGATAACTTGAAGAAATTCAAGAAATTAAATTTGTAGTTAACAACCTTCAGAAAGAAAACTCCAAGATGAACGGTTACAATGGTGAATTTTCTCAAATATATAAAGTAATAATATTATTTCTTCACAACTCTTCCTGACAAGTGAAGAGGAGGGAATATTGCACAATTCGTTCTATTTTTTTTTAAATGTTTATTTTTGCGAGAGATAGACAGAGTGCAAGAGCGGGAGGGGCAGAGAGAGAGAGACACACACACAGAATGTGATGCAGGCTCCAGGCTCTGAGCTGTCAGCACAGAGCCTGACGCGGGGCTCGGGCCCACAAACCGTGAGATCATGACCTGAGCTGAAGTTGGACGCTCACGCGACGGAGCCACCCAGGGGCCCCAGCACAGTTCATTCTAGAAAGCCAGTTTTACTCTGATACCACAACCAGACAAAGCCATTACAAAGGAGAAAGTAGACTAAAATTCCTCATGACCATAGATGCGAAAATTCTAAGTAAAACTTTTGCCCAGCTGCATTCAGGAATACATAGAAAGATAATACATCATTATTATTTATCCCAGTAATGTAAGGTTTACCGAAATGTAGGAATTCTGACATGGGCTACATGAATAAACCTTGAAAACATTATGCTACGTGAAATAAGCCAGACACAACAGGGCGAGTGTTACATAATTGTATTTATATGAGTATTCAGAGTAGGCAAGTTCATAGGGACAGAAACTAGAGTAGAGATTACCAGGAGCTGAGGGGACTGGTGATTTCTTACTGGGTATAAGCTTCTGCTTGGAATACTGAAATAGTCCTGGAAATGGATTTTGGTAAGAGTTTACAACATTGTAAAAGTACTTAAAACCATTGAATTGTGTGTTTAAAAATAGCTAAAATGATAAATTTATGTTATGTGTATCTTAACACGTAAAGAAATTAAAAACAAAAAAATTAAAATTCCTTGTAATTTACCATATCAACACTCTCAAAGAATATTATAATCATGTCAACAGACACAGAAAAAGCATTTGACAAAGATTCAATATTTATTTTCAATAAAAACTCTGAGCAAACGAGAAAGAGAATGGCACTTGCTTTTTTTTAAATGTTTATTTCGAGAGAGAGCACATGTGGCACATGTGCACACGGGAGAACAGGGGAGGGGCAGAGAGAGAGAGAGGGAGAGAGAGGGAGGGAGAGAGGGAGAGAGGGAGAGAGGGAGAGAGGGAGAGAGAGAGAGAGAGAGAGAGAGAGAGAGAGAATCCCAAGCAGACTCTGCACAGAGCCCGACAAAAGGCTTGAACTCATGAACTTTGAGATCATGACCTGAGCCCAAATCAAGAGTTGGATGCTTAATCAACTGAGCCGCCCAGGCGTGCCTAGAATGATACTTCCTTAGCCTGCTAAAGGGCATCTACAAAACACCTACAGCTAACATCATTCTTAATGGCAAAAGCTTGTTGTCATGTAAGATCAGGGCAGGTCTGTTCTCACCACTCCTATTCAACGCTGGACTGGAGGTTTTGTCCAGTACAATAAGGCATCCAGAGGAGAAAGGAAGAACTCAAAATTTTATGTAGAAGACCTGATGGAATCTACAAAAAGAAACTAGAACTAGTAAGTAATGTAGGAAGGTTGCAAGATAGAACATCAATATAAAAAAAAAAAACCACCATTTTCTTTATGCATGTTAACAATGAAAAATGTGAAATTGAAATGAAAATGCAGTGCCATTGACAGTAACATTAAGATATGATCGGAACAAATCTGACAAAATATTTGAAATCCCTATCCACTGAAAACTGTAAAATACTGCTAGGAGAAACTGAAGACAACCTAAATAAATGTTCACTGATTGGAAATGTTCAATATCTTTAAAAATGTAAATTGTCTCAAATTCACCTCATGCATTCAATGCAACCTGTACATCCAGAATCCCAGCAGATGTGTTATAGAAACTTCCAAGTTGATTCTAAAGTTATTCAATGGGCGCCTCAGTAGCTCAGTCAGTTAAGCATCTGACTTCAGCTCAGGTCATGATCTTGCCGTTTGTGGGTTCAAGTCCCACACTGGGCTCTGTGTTGACACCTCAGAGCCTGGGAGCCTGCTTCAGACTCTGTGTCTCTCTCTCTCTCTGCCCCTCCCCAATTCGTGCTCTAACTCTCTCTCTCTCTCCAAAAACAAACAAACAAACAAAACAAAACAACACATTAAAAAGAATTAAAGTTACTCCCAAAATGCATAGGACCAAAAATCATAGCCAAAACATCTCTGAAAAAGGAGGCAAAGTTGGAGGTGCAATACAGGGAAATAGATCTGTGGAAAGAACAGAGTCCTAAGATAGATCTACATATTTATATAATACGGCATTTGCAAATGGGCAAAGGCAACTGAGTGGAGAATAGATAGTCTTTGAATGAATTATGCTGGAATAATTAGCTATCCATGTATTAAATAATGGTTTTCTATCTATATCCCATACTTTCCATAAACAGTATTTCAAAATGGACCACAGACCTAAATGCCAACCCTAAACCATAAAACTTCTAGATGCAAACAGAGGAACGAATATTTGTGATGCTGGGTTAGGCAGAGCTTTCTTAGATACTACATGAAAAAATGATCATTAAAAACGTCTGGTAAATTGGATTTCATAAAAGTTAAAAAAAAAACTTTTGCTCTTTTGAAGATGCTGTTAAGATAACAAAAAGGTAAGGCACAGGGTGGGGAAAAATATTTTCCAATCACACATCTACTAAAAAACTTGTATCCAAAATAAACAAAGAACTCCGAAAATTTGCAACCCCATTACAATGAGCAAAACATTTAGACACTTCATCAAAAAGATACAGAAATGGGCAATAAGCACATGGAAGCAGGCTCAACATTATTAGTCATTAGGGAAATGCAAATTGTGATTTTATATGTTCCCATAATGGGATACCTGCACACATCTACTGGAATGACTAAAACGGATTGGTCATATTAAGCATTTACAAGAGTGTAAGAGAACTGAAACACTCATAGAATACTGGCGGGTATGTAAAATGATAGTCACTTTGAAAAAACATTTTGGAAGCTTTTAAAATATTAATCATACACCTACCACATGATCTACTCATTTCACTCCTGGATATTTACCCAAGAAAAAGGAGCATGTGTCAGTACAAAGAATTGTGCATGAAACATCGTGGCAGTTTTATTTGTAATAGTAGAAACCCAGAAACAACTGACATGTCCATCAATAGGTCTATGGGTATGCAATTGATATATCCATGTAATGGAATACTACCCACCAACAGAAAGGAGCAAAATACAGATATAAATCACTATCGATACAACAGCACAGACGATCCTTTAATTATGCTGAGAAAAGCCAGGCAAAAGAATATATACAGTGTTATTCAGTTTATATAAATGATATGAAAGGCAAACAGATTCACAGTGAAAGAAAGCAGATCAGTGGTTACCTATAAACCAGACTACTCGGACAGATGGGAGACAGGGCTCAGTCACAAAGGGGCTTGAGGAAATTTTTGGACGTGTGGGATGTGTTCAGTGTTTTAACTGGTTGTACTGTTTTCATGGTTGGATACACATATGTCAGGTCCTTCAAACTGTACACTTTAAATACATGCAGTTTATTCTATGTCAACTACACTACAATATAACTGTTTAAAAGTAAGGTTAGAAAGGGGATGCCTGGGTGGCTCAGTCAGTTAAGGGTCGGGTGCTTGATTTTAGCTCACGTCATGATCTCCCAGTTCGTGAGATTGAACCCTGCGTCTGGCTCTGCGCTGACATCACGGAGCCTATTTAGGATTCTTTCTCTCCCTCACTCCGCCCCACCCCGACCCACTCCCTCTCTCAAAATAAATTAACATTAAAAAAAAATAAGGTCGTGAAAGGAAATAGAGCAAATGTACAAGAATACACTAAAGAACAGACAACTATGTATCAAAGAGAAAAAAAAAGATGAAAGTAAAAGCTAGTGCTTTGAAAAGATAAATAGGTAAAACTTTGGCAAGGGTGATCATGTACGCAAAGGAGAAAAGATTTTTTTTAAGCACATAATAGAGAATGGGAAGGGCGAAATCACTTTGTCAATAAAACTGAAAGGACAAAATACACACTTTGGCATCAGATAAAAATAGAAAAATATAACAGAAATTGTAGTGGTGATTGAAGACGTATCCACTTATATAACGTGTCCCCATCCCAAATGATTTTACAGGTAAGTTCTTCTAAACTTTCCAAAGAACAGATAATTCTTACCTTACTGTGATTTTTCCAGGAGAAAAAACAAAACAAAACAAAACAAGAGACAACAAAAAAACCCACCCAACTTACTTTCTAAGTCAAATACATCCTTGATTGCAAAATATGATGAAGATACAACAACAACAAATTATTAGCCTATTTCTTAAGAATATTTATGTGAGAATACTAAATAAAAACTGGTTGAATGAAGAAAATGTATTACAAATATATAATAATAGATCTTTGTTCTGAAATATAGGATAGCCAGAATTCTGAATATTAATTCAAGGTGAAAATTACAAGATTAACAACAAGCAAAACCTGATAAATTTCAACATCTATTAGGGAATATATGTTGATTAAAATCTATCTACCTGTTATCAATATTTATTGATCCATTGATTGATCAATCAAATGATCGATATCTGGATCAACACAGAAATATTTTCAACTTGAAAATAACAAAGGGACAAAAAGTATAAGATAATATGTGATGGGGAAATCTGAGATGTGATTAAGGTAAAAAATAAGACACTGATTTTCTATCATCACTACTGTTCAAAATAGTGTTGGAAATCCTCTCCACTTAAATAAAGAAAAAAGGAAATAACAACTCTGAGAAATGAAAGAGAAACATAAGTCCCTTAAGAATACTCTATTTTAAAATGTATAGTCTGTATAGCATTTATAAAACTCTACTGAAAATGTTAAATTAATGGAAAGACCTATCATGCAGACATTAATGCTCCCCAAATAGATCTTCAGATTCAATGCAATTTCAATTCAACTCCACCAACTTTTTCTTGTATGTGGGGGTAGGGACGGGGTTGGGGAGAGGATGTGACAATTTGCTGCTAAAATTTATATAAAATAGAAGAGAGTCATAACAACAGCATAAAAGAAGAACCAAATGGGGATCTTACTCTGCCAAACATCAGCACTTATTATGAAGCTATAATCATCAAGATAGTGTTATATGTCATAGGGATACATAAATAAGCTACTGTACGTGAGTAGTGAATCGAGAAGTTTAAAAACCCACATGTAAGGAAATGCCACGTATATGGATACAACCGGTGCTGTAAACGAGAGAAGAAAGGATGTGCTAGGAAAGTTATTTTTTAGTACAGAACAACATGAAGTTGGGTCTCTATCTCACACTATACCTAAATATCAAGTCCAGATGGTTTTAAGACCTTAAACATCCTTACAACAAATTTAGACAAAGCAAGCAATCGGAAAAAAGTCTACAAAAGACACCAACAGTCATTTCACAGGAAAAGGAAACATAAATGACGATAACAACATAGAAGGATGCTCGTTTGTTGCCAGAAAAAAAACGCAAATTAAAATTTCAAGGAGATACTACTTCACACACAGTCATTGGGCCAAAGTCAACAAGCCAACAAAACCATCAACTGTTGCTGAGGATGTAGAACGAGGATATTGGAAACAACACACCTACTTGGGGAAACGCTAAGGTACTAACAAAATTGAATATGAACATTCCCAGAAATCTAGAAATCCTGCTCGTGGAACGTACTCTAGAGAAAAGTCTAGAAAAAATGTGCACCCAGAACCACATAAAAGCATGTTTATGGTAGCAGCATTGCCTGTAATGGAAACAACCCACATGCCCATCAGTCATAGGATGGAAAATTTAATTATTGTATATAAATAGGAAATCTGGGGGCGCCTGGGTGGCTCAGTTGGTTGGGCAGCCGACTTCAGCTCACGTCATGATCTCGCGATCCATGAGTTCGAGCCCCGCATCGGGCTCTGTGCTGACAGCTCAGAGCCTGGAGCCTGTTTCGGATTCTGTGTCTCCCTCTCTCTGACCCTCCCTCGTTCATGCTCTGTCTCTCTCTGCCTCAAAAAAAATTAAAAAAAAATAAATAAAAAAAATAAAAAAATATTTATTAAAAAATTAAAAATAAATAAATAAATAAATAAATAAATAAATAGGAAATCTGTAAACGAAATGATAGTGAATGAACCACGTCAAGTGGAATTCTCAGGGACACGGTGTTCAACAAGGAAAGCAAGTAACTGAAGAATGAGTGCAGTATGATTTCATTTTTATTAAGATCCCAACAGCTAAAAATAACAGTATTTTGTTTAGGCGATATGGTAAACCAATGGATGCAAAAAGGATACACAACAGGTTTATGGTTTCCTCTAAGGGGAAAGAATGTGAGGAGTAGGACTGGGGACAGATATAGAAGGAGGTTCAATGGTTCTGGCAAAATTCTATTGATTTCACTTCGGGGCAAGTGTATAAGTGTTTTATTTTATTGTCACACCGATTGTCACAAATTGTATGGCATGTCCGGTCTGGTTACCTGCGTGGCAGCTACTTGAGTTTTTGATCCTTGCCATAAATTATAGGTTACCTTCCCAAGGATAAGCCCATTTGAACAGGCAACAAATATTTGAGCATTTTGAAATTTCAGTAAGTGGGGAAATTAGCACGAAAGCGGACATGTAACACAGTCTTAAATGTATAAGACTTAGAAAAACCAAGCCCTTGCCACTGCTCGGCCTTGCCAAACTCCTGGTAGCTATCATAGCCATCTTTTATTTCCTCCTGAGCCCAAAGTGGCCTGAAAAATGCTCAGTAGCAGACTCCACACACCCGCTCACCATTCATCAGCGTTGACAAGTAAGATACGACCTATTTGCAAGCCCGATTATTGAGTTTAATGTCCTTAGCCACATCCAGGCCAATGGGTTCCGGACTGCCAATCAGTCCATTCATAAAAGCTTGGAAAAGGTACTTTTCCGATCAGGTGATCAACACCAGGAGGGAAGTCCGTGGGTTTTACCTAAGTCGCCTGACCTATCCTAATTTGAATTTATGTAATGGAAACAAACCTGCTCTTGTGCTAACTCAGCAACTGACTTCCATGCATAATATTTGTCTTGGGCATGAGGATGCGGTTAGGATTTAAAAGAGAAAAATCAAATAAATCAGATTCCTGCATTTTTTTTTTTCTGGTTCAGGTGAATCAGAGAGGCCTTGTTTAGTCGCTGAAATTCTTTACATGTGACACAATCCTCTTAGCTGGTAGGAAGGTAGGTTTCTATTTTCTGCGATTCACACTTGACGGGAAGAA
Source organism: Lynx rufus (assembly GCF_022079265.1). NCBI lineage: Eukaryota > Metazoa > Chordata > Mammalia > Carnivora > Felidae > Lynx > Lynx rufus. The sequence goes on along the minus strand of NW_025814856.1, from coordinate 37,979,619 downwards.
GGTGGGAGCTGTGAAAGACCACTTGCTTCCTCTTCTGTCATTGGTACAAATAGATGAAATGGGAGCATGATCTCACTCTGAAATATTGAGAAGAAATGGCTGTCTTTACTCTTTTTTACTTGCTTTTTCCTGCGGAGGAAGGGTAGTTCTCTTAAGCCTGACATCCACTGGACTGCAATTCTCTCCTGGAGAGGATTAATGTACTTTTTTTTAAATGTTTACTTATTTTTCAGAGAGAGAGACACACACAGAATGCGAGCAGGGGAAGGGCAGAGAGAGAGGGAGACGCAGAAACCGCAGCAGACTCCAGGCTCTGAGCTGTCAGCACAGAGTCCGACGCGGGGCTCGAACCCACTAACCCTGAGATCATGACCTGAGCTGAAATCAGACACTTCACCGACTGAGTCACCCAGGTGCCCCGAGGGTTAATGTCATAGACTTAGCTGTGCACAGGTGGCCTATTTTGGGTATTCTAATCTCAAGTAAGAGTAAGGTAGCATCATTTACCTTGACCCTCTAGATCCAATGACCCTCTGTAGACCCTCTGCATCCACATGCAGATCCAAAGTCTAGCCCCTGGGAAAGGACTACACAGGCCATTTGGGCCTTCAGTCTCCACTAAATAATGAAAGCCAGCAAGCATTACCAGTAGTAAAACTTACATTTTGACTCATTACCTGACTCTTTTTCTCCCCCTTTAATTGAGTCTGAACACAGAGGAGAGTGTGGTTACTTACATTCCTCAGACTATGGTGTAAGGGGAGGTGAAGGTTAATCTCGGCTCTGATGAGCGGATTAAAATGGACAACTGGTGTCAATCAGTAAGTGCTATCAGAGGAAATACATGGAAGAACTGAAAAATCAACATGCTGATCATATTAAGAATTATATGATCATATTAAGAATAAGAATCATAATATCTAATATTTATTGAACACTTACTATGTACCAGATGCTGCTTCAGGTGCCTTACAAGAACTGGCTCATTCATTTCACTCAGCGCCACCAGGGAGAGGTTCTTATTGTCTCCATTTTACAGATGCAATAAACACGAATAAGTTAGGCAAGGAGTCAGCAGCCCAAGCTCATCATTTCCTTTTCTTACAGATTATGAACTAAGACATGATATACCGGGTCTAGAGGCTACTGGAACATTTTATAATGTTCTAATACACATTTGGCCGTTCAACTATTCATTCTCCGAGAACTAATCCCGTGCTGACTAGGCACTGGGGATGCTTATAGATATTGAAATATGGCGAAAAGAACAAGATTCTTGTCTTCAAGAATTCAATATGAAGAACCAGGAGGACTTCTTAGATCAATAGCTGATTCTAGGGATAGGGAAGGGAAAATACAAAATTGATCTATACCATCTTGTTTCACCTGAAATTAAGGACGCGCTCAGAAAACAAAAGAGTAGGTAGCCGGTCAAAAGGACATAGCAGTCAGACTGCAAGTGTTCCCAAAGCTCAAAAACAGAATCTTTTGAGTAAGACCTGAAACTGTAAAATTCCTAAAGAGAGTGGATAAGCAGGGCGCCTGGGTGGCTCAGTCGGTTGGGCGGCCGACTTCGGCTCAGGTCATGATCTCACGGTCTGTGAGTTCGAGCCCCGCGTCAGGCTCTGTGCTGACGGCTCAGAGCCTGGAGCCTGTTTCAGATTCTGTGTCTCCCTCTCTCTCTGACCTTCCCCCATTCATGCTCTGTCTCTCTCTGTCTCAAAAATGAATAAACGTTAAAAAAAAAGAGAGTGGATAAGCTCCTGGATATTGGTGTTGGCAATTTTTTGTTTTGACTTTCATACTAAAAGCGAAGGCAACGAGTGAAAAACGAAATAAGCAAGACTACCTGAAGTTAAAAAGCTTCTGTACGACACAGGAAACCATTAACCAAAGGAAAAGACAACCGAACAAAGCGAACAAGTGAGGCGTTAATATCCAAAATTGGCAAAAGAACCAAACTAGCCAATTAAAAAATGGTCAAGGAACCTAGATAGACATTTCTCCACAGAAGACATACACATCGTCAACGGGTCCATGAAAAGGTGCTCCACATCATTAATTGTTAAGAAGATGCAAATCAAAAGCACAATGAAATATCACCTGTCTCACACGGTTGTTATCAGAAAGACAAGAAATAACAAGTGTTGGTGAGGATGTAGAGAAAAGGGAACCCCTGTGCACTGTTGGTGGGAATGTGCACTGGTACAGTCATCAGAGAAAACAGTATGGAGGTTCCTCAAGAAAAGAACAACAGAATTATCAAATGATCCGGCAGTCCCATACCTGGGCATGTATCCAAAGGAAACAAAAGCATTATTTTGAACTGACGTCTGCACTCTCACGTTCATAGCAGCATTATTTACCATACCCAAATGATACAAACAGTCTGTGTCTGATGATGGATGAATGGATAAAGAACGTGTGGGATTAATATATATATTAATTTTATATATACATAAAATTCGGCCTTAAAACCAAAGAAGAGTTCCAGTTCAACACGGCAAGATGGCAAGATTCTGAGCTCAGCATATAGATGCAGATGCAACAATTTCCTCTAAGGAAAGACAAATTAAAAATTAGCTGAGTAATTGCTACACATTCGAGAAAAGCGAAGAGACCTACATTGAGGGGAAAGAGAAGTTGACATACAATCTTTCCATAAATCTGATCCCTGGTGCAGTGTCTTACAACATAGAGGGAATCCAAAGCCCAGAGCTTCTCCTGAAAAGTGAAAAGCTTGGACCCCACATCAGTCACCCCAGCTTTTAAGATGTGCATCTGCGAGATCAGCCGCTGAAACATGCAGCTTTGAAAACCAATGGGACTCATATCCACTAGAACCACAAGACTATACACCAAATGGACAAAGGGCTATTAGGAGCCTTGTGTGCTTGGACTTACTCACATCAGGGACCAGCACAGAGACAGCTGATTGAGGCAGGCCTAGATTTTGTTAAAGAGGCTTACTTGTTCATCAGCCTGAGAGAGAGGTATCTAATAACACACATCTAGGAGCCCGCTAGGGTACTCTCTGGGCACAAAGGCTTGGGGATGCCATCTTTGAGCTCTCCCTAGCTGGCTCTCACTAGCCAGTATTTTCTGGAAAGGAGCTGGTGCCCTCCACCGGTGTTCCAATTTTTGTGACTGCCGCCAGGGATACCTCTGTAAGCACCTGTTTCTGGTGATCACTGGGGCTTATGCTCGAGGGTCCCACAGGACTGTCACAAATGGAGAGAGAGATCTTCAAAGGCTACCATCCTGAGAACACAGAAAGAGACAACATTCCAAGGAGCCCTGTCTTTCTGTGAAGGAAGCCTATTGGCTTATCTTTGCAGAATCAGCACAAGAAGCAAGCTTCTAATTAAACACACATCTAAGGGCTGGCTATAATCCTTTCCAGAGATCTCAGGGAACAGGGGCTAGCTTTGCGCTCTTGTTCTGCTATGCTCCCGAGCACCACTATCTCCCAGAAGAGGAGCTTCGTCATGCATCTGGACACTAGTTTTTGTGGCTGCTGCCCTGGGGATGCCTCTTCATTACTTGGCTCTGGTGGCCAAATGTGCATTCTTTGATCCTACAAGACTTTAACAACTGGAAGAACACTTCATAGCTGGCTACCATCCCCAGGGAACCGCACAGACAGCAGAGTGAAACACATTCCCGAGTTCTCTGCCAAAGAGGTCTATTTGCTCGTCCCGGAGCTCTGGCCAGAAGGGCAGAAGATCTGGTTTGGCACATATCCAGGGGCCCACAGAAGATCTCTAAGGGGATGGAAGATGACGGTCATCATCTCTGCACCCTCCCACTTTCTTGATTCAGCTTGCCAGTATCTCCCAGAAGGGAGCTTGTACCCTCCTAGAGTGTCCCAATTCTTGTGGTTGCAGAACAGGAGACCACCTCTAGGTTATCTGGTTTTGGTGGCTCGTGGGGCTTCTGTTTGCATGTCCCACAAGGCTAACCAATGGAGAAAGAGCTCTCAACTGGCTAGCACCCCCAGGACACAAAGGGGCAAAAGACTGAGCATCCAGTCTTTCTGTGAAAGAGTGCTGTTAGCTTATCTGCACAGCTGAATCCAGAGGGGCAGGCTTTTAACCAAACACACAAGGAAGGGTCCATGGTAATACTCTGGAGGCCTCAAAGAGCAACAGTTATCTTTGCATTTTCCCTCTGCTACCTCCAGAGCACCAGTATCTCCTAGAGTAGAGCTATGTGGTGTCCTATTTTTTGTGGCTACTGCTCAGAGGTTGCCCCTTGCATACTTTAAAAGTTGTGATCTGGGGCGCCTGGGTGGCGCAGTCGGTTAAGCGTCCGACTTCAGCCAGGTCACGATCTCGTGGTCCGTGAGTTCGAGCCCCGCGTCGGGCTCTGGGCTGATGGCTCAGAGCCTGGAGCCTGTTTCCGATTCTGTGTCTCCCTCTCTCTCTGCCCCTCCCCCGTTCATGCTCTGTCTCTCTCTGTCCCAAAAATAAATAAACGTTGAAAAAAAAAAATTTTTTAAAAATAAAAGTTGTGATCTAGGGGCGCCTGGGTGGCTCAGTCAGTTAAACCTCTGTTAAGCATCTGGTTTCGGCTCAGGTCATGATCTCACAGCTTGCAGCTTCAGACCCCACATCGGGCTCTGTGCTGACAGCCTGGAGCCTGGAGACTACTTTGGATTCTGTGTCTCCCTCTGTCTCTGTCCCTCCCCTGCTCGCACTCTGTCTCTCTCTCTCTCTTGAAAATGAATAACCATTAAAAAACAAAAAAACAAGTCACTACTTGAGGGTCTCGTTGCCAATCAGCCTGAATCTAGGGAATGATATCCTCCCTTTGGGACATTCACATGCATTGGCATGCCCTCAACTGGGATTTACTAAAAACAGAATAAACTTCTTAGATATTCATAAAGATTTGAGAGGCCACAAAGAAGTAGGGCGGGGTTGAAATATAAGTTTCATCTCCTACATGAAGCCACTCCTTCATGACAGAAAGAGGTCGTTGTTTTTTTTCATGCATAGAAACCAACACAGAGAGCCAAGAAAAACAAACAAACAAAAAACAAACAAACAAACCAAAAAACAAGGGAACCTGTTTCAAATAAAAAACTAGACAAAATCTTAGGAAAAAAAATCTTAAAGAAATGGAAACAAGTTTTTCACCCAATAAAGAGTTCAAAGGGCGGGCGGTGGGGGGGGGGGGAGGATGAACATAGTGAGAATTTAAACCAACAGATAGAAAATATAAGGAAGTACCAAAAAGAGGTCAAAGAGCTGAAGAACACAGTAGCTGAACTGAAAAATACTCTACAGGGGTTCAATAGCAGAATACATGAAGCAAAAGACAGGATCAGTGAAGCCAAAGAGCAGTGGAACTCATCCAATCAGATCAAGGGAAAAAAAAAAGAAAAGAAAGAAAAAAAAAAACAAAGATAGCTTAAGCAACTTATGAGACAATATCAAGCAGAATAATGTTCATACTATACAGGCTATGAAGGAGAAGAGAAAAAGGGGCAGAAAACTTATTTGGTGAAATAATGGCTGAAAATTTCCCTAACCTGGGGAAGAAAACAGACATTCAGATACAGTAAGTCCAGAGAAATCCCAAGAAGATAAATCCAAAAAGACCCACACCAAGACACATTCGAATTAAAATTTAAAAAGTTAAAGACAAAGAGAATCTTAAAAACAGTAAGAGAAAAATAACCCCCATAAGACTGTCAGCAGAAACTTTGCAGACCAGGGGTGCTTGGGTGGCTCAGTTGGTTGAGCATCTGTCTGACTTTAGCTCAGGTCATGATCTCTTGGGTAGTGGGTTCGAGCCCCATGTGGGGCTTTTGGCTGATAACACAAAACCTGCTTCTGATTTTCTGACTCCCTCTCTCCCTACCCCTCCTCTGCTCATGCTGTCTCTGTCAAAAATAAACAAACATTTAAAAAAAGAAACTGCAGAAGGAAATGGCATAACATCCGAAGTGCTGAAAGAAAGCAATACCTTCCAATGAAGGATACTCTACCTGGCAAAGCTTACCTTCAGAAGTGAAGGAGAGATAGTTTTTCATACAAGATAAAGGCAGTAAAAATAAGTGTTAAGTACAACAATTAATTAGGGGATACACAAGATCAATAGATGTAAAATGTGACATCAAAAACCTACAATGTAAGTGAGGAGAGAGTAAACAATGTAGTGTTATAGAATGTGTTCAAACTTCAGTTTTTATCAACTTAAAAATACACTGTTCAAATTTCGTTTTTTGTATTAAGCCTCATAGTAACCACAGAGCAAAAACCTACAGTAGGTACAGAAAAGGTAAAGAAGTCTAAACATACCTTAAAGAAAGTCATCAAAACAGAAAAGAATAGAAAACAAAGAAAGAATACAGAGGAACAACAAAGCTTACAGAAAAGAATTAACAAAATTTAAGTACAGACCTGTGAAATGATTACTTTAAATGCAAATAAACTCACTTTTCCAATGAAAATACATAGAGTGGGAGTTTGGGGAACACGTTGTAGTAGCAAGACCCTGAGCTCACCTCCTTCCACGGACATACCAAGGCCGCGACTACATATGGTACAAATCAATCTGACAATAGCCTGAAAACTAGCAGAACAGCTCTTCCATGGCTAAAGATATACACATGTGCACACACACACACACACACACACACACAAATAAATACGTATACACATACATACATACACACACATCACAATGAAATGAGATGCAGTCAGGAATCAAACCCATCACTCAGGGACCCACAAGCAGGAGTGATACCAGGCAAGGAGTTCAGGCTACTCATGAGGCATGCCCCTGTCCTGGGGATCTGCCCTCGGGAAGACAAACTCCCATAAGTTCTGGATTTGCAAATCAGTAGAGCTTAACTCTAGAGCATTTGAAAATCAGTGGGGTTTAACTCGAGGAGAGACAAAGATCTATGGGAAATAGAGCCTCCATGCTTAAGGAGCTTGCACACAATAACACTTGCTCTGAGACCCAGCAAAGAAGCAGGAGTTTGAAAAGTGCCTGGTCTATCCATGAAGGATTTTTACTGACTAATGTGTGTATTAGAGGGTCTCTTGGAACTCTTGGAACTCCCGCCAGGACTGAAAGCATTGGCAGGTGCCATTTTTCTTGCCTTCCTTAAGCCTAGCTGTTCTAAAGCTTCTGTAAGTCAGTTCTAACATTCTTTATATACCTTGCTAGCACTGCTTACTGTATATACCTCTGTGAACCTACTCTGGGAGGTGTCCTTGCAAGGTGGCTCCCACTCTACACACGGCAGGCAGCCTTGTTTGGGACCAATGTTCTCCACCTAAGTGGATCCTGTCATGCCACACCCAGAAAGCAGCCTCAGTCAAGACTGATGCTCCCCCCCTCCCAAATGTACTTTGGTCTTGGGGTAGGCATCCTCTCCCACCAGCATGACCATAAAAGCTGTGGCTGGGCCTCACAGCCAGCACAGTGGGGGACTAACTTCACCCACAAGTACATTTGCAGCAGCTGCAGCCAGACCTCTCAGGCACTCAGGCTGGGACTAACACTTTCTACCAGTGCACCCCCAGAAATTAGGGCCAGGCATTGCAGCCAGCCAGGCTGGAGGCCACCTCTGCCAACTAGCCTGTCTGCAGCATTAGTGGTCCTGTTATACAGAAGGGTGTATGCAGCCAAATATGGGATATCCCTGGAGTGCTAGTGGGCCCCAGAGGACACCTTCTACCTAAAGCCACTACCTTCATGACCAGGAGACATAGATGACCTACTGGAAACATAGACATGAACACCGAAAGTCAGACAAAGTAAATCAAGGAGGAATATGCTCCCAATGAAAGAAAAAAAACGCACAAAATTCTCAAAAATAATAATAATAACCCCAAACCCTAAATGACACAAAGATAAGAATTCTATGGGATAAAGATTCAAAGTAATGGTCAAAAATATACTCACAGATTTGGGAGAAGAGTGGAAGAACCCAGTGAGAACTTCAAAAAAGTAATAGAAAATATAAAAAAGAAACAATCAGAGTTGAAGAATACAGTAACTGAAATGAAATAGCCACTTAAGGAATCAACAGCAGATTGGAGGATGATGAAATATCAAGGATATGTAAGACAGGGTAGTAAAAATCTTCCACGCTGAACAGCAAAAAGAAAAAAGAACAAAAATAATGAGGCTAGGTTAAGGAACCTTGGGGACAACATTAAGCATGCTAATATTGGCATTGCACGGGCCCCAAAAGGAGAAGAGAGAAACACAGGGGCAAAAAAACATATTTGAAGATGTAATAGCTGAAAACTTTCCTAAACTTGGAAAGGACACAGACATCCACATTCAGGAAGCAGTGAGAACCCAAACAAGATGAACACTATGAGGTGCACACCAAGGCACATAATAATTACAATGTTCAAAATTAAAGAGTCTCAAAGGCAACCAGAGAAAAGAAACCAGTTACCTAGAAAGGATCACCCATAAGACTATGAGCTGATTTTTAGCAGAAATTCTGCAGTCCTAAGGGAGTGGCATGGTATTTTTAAAGTGCTGAAATGAAAAAACCTTCAACCAAGAATACTCTACCAGTCAAGTTTAGCATTTCAGAACTGAAGGAGGTAAAGAGTTTCCTAGATAAGCAAAAGTTAAATAACTTCATCACCACTCAACTGGCTTTCCAAGAAATGTTAAATGGACTTCATTAAACCAAAAGGCCATCAGTAGGAGAAAAACATGAAAGAAAAATTTTCACAGGTGAAAGCAAACATACAGTAAAATCAGTCACTTATAAAGCAAATATGAAAGTTCAAAGTAGTACTATCAATTATATCTAGAAAAATTAAGTTAAGTGATATGCAAAATAAAAAGATGTAAAATATGGTATCATATCTGTAAAACAGAGGGGAAGTCAAACTGTAGGGCTTTTAGAACACACTTGAACTTAAGCTCCAATCAAGTTCAGATAGTCTGCTATCTACATAGGATATTACAGATGAATCTCATGGTAACCATGAACCAATTATCAATAATAACTACATAAAAAATAAACAGAAAGTAATCAAAAAAGAACACTGAATTTTAAAAAATTAGCAGAAAATAGAGCCAAAGGAGAACAGAACAGTGAGAACTACAAAAAAATTCCCCCAATCAACAAAGTGGAAATACATACATATCTATTAATAATCAGTTTAAATGTAAATGGACTAAACAGATCACCAAAAAAGAAAAACAACAAGGTAACAACAGCTTTGCATGACATACTAGGCCAGATGGATTTAACAGGCATATTCAGAACATTCCATTCTAAAACATGGAACATTATCTAGAAAAGACCCCCTTTACCTCCACCACCTCCTCCACCTCTTCTTCCTCCTTCCCCCTCTTCCCCTCACCTTCCTTTTCCTTATCCTCCTTCTTCTGCCACAAAACAAGTCTCAACAAATTCAAAAAATTTAAGTCAGTATTGTTTCTAACCATAACACTATGAAATTATAACTTGACCACAATAAAAAAAAATCAGGAAAGACCATAAATACATGGAGGTTAAATAACAGGCTACAATGAAAGTGTCAACCAAGAAATAAAAGAAGAGATAAAAAAATTACACAGAAACAAATAAAAATGAACACACAACGGTCCAAGATCTTTGACATGCAGCCAAAGTGGTTCTAAGAGGGAAGTTTATAGCAATACAGGTCTACACTGAGAAGTAAGAAAAATCTAATAAGCAACCAAACCTTACACATAAAGGAGTTAGAAAAAGAAGGAGAAACAAAACCCAAACCCAGCAAAGAAGCAAATAAAGACTACATCAGAAATAAATGATATAGAAACTAAAAACAATAGAATAGATTAACGAAACCAGAAGCTGGTTCTTTGAAAGGATCGACGAAATTGATAAACCTCTAGCCAGACTAATAAGAAGAGAGAGAATGAGAGAAAGGATTCAGATAAACAAAATCACTAATGAAAGAGGAGAAACAACCAACACCACAGAAGTATAAACAATTGTAAAATAATATTATGAAAACCATACGCCAACAAGGTGCACAACTTAGAAGAAATAGATAAGTTCCTAGAAACAGATAACCTACCAAAACTAATGCAGGATTAAACAGAAAATTTGAACAGACCAATTACCAGTAATAATTGAAAAAAAAAACTTATCCCCCCAAAAATACAGGACCAGAAAGCTTCATAGGTGAATTCTACCAAACATTTAAAAAAGAATTATACTTACTCTTCTCAAACTAGTCCAAAAAATAGCAGAGAAGGGAAAAATCTCCAAATCCATTCTCTAAGGCCAGTAATCACCCTGATTCCAAAATCAGATGAAGATACCACAAAAAAAAGAGAACTACGGGCCAATATTTCTTATAAAAATCGATGCAAAATTCCTCAACGAAATATTCGCAAACTGAATCCAAAAATACATTAAAAAGTTCATACACCTTCATCAAGGGGGATTTATTCCTGGGACGCAACGTGGTTCAATAATCACAAAACAATCAGTGTGATATGTGACATCCTTAAGAGAAAGGATAAAAACCATATGAGCATTTCAATAGATGCAGAAAAGGCATCTGACAGAGCACAACACCCATTCGTGATAAAAGCTCTCTGCGTAGTAGGTCTAGAGGGAACATACCTCAACATAATCAAGGCCTTATACAAAAAACCCACACTCTTACTCCATGGCGAAAAATGGAGAGCTTCTCCCCTAAGATCAGGGAGAAGACAAGGATGTCCACTCTCATCACTTAGATTCAACATGTTACTGGAAGTCCTACCCACAGCAATTAGACAACATTAAGAAACAAAAGGTACCCAAGTTGATAAGAAATAAAACTCTATTTGCAGATGACGTGGATACTATATACAGAAAACCCTGTAGACAGACTCCACCCAAACCCTTAGAACCGACAAATGAATTCAGTCAATTTGCAGGATACAAAATTCATATACAGAAATTTGTTGCATTCCTATACTAATAAAACAATGGAAAGTGCAAATAAGAAAACAGTCCCACATGCAACTGCACCAGAAACAAAATATCTAGAAATAAGCTTAACCAAAGAGGTGCAATACCTGTATTCTGAAAACTATAAAACATTGATGAAAGAAATTCAAGACCACACAAAGAAATGAAAAGAGGTTGTATACTCATCGGATGGAAGAACAGATATTAAAATGTCTATACTATGCAAAGAAATCTACATAGTTAATGCAATCTGTATCAAAATACCAACAATATTTTTCACAGAGCTGGAACAAATAATCTTACAATTTGTATGGAACCACAAAGGGCCATGAATAGCCAAAGCAACCTGGAAAAAAAAAAAAAAACTGGAGGGATCACATTTCCAGATCTCAACTTATATTATGAAGTGGTAAAAATTAAAACAGTATGGTACTGGCATAAAAACAGACACATAGATCAGTGGAACAGAAAACCCAAAAATAACCCCACAATTATATGGTCAATTAATCTTCAACACAGGAGGAATGAAAATGGGAAAAAGAGCGTCTCTTCAACCAATGATGTTGGGTAAACTGGACAGTTACACACAAAAGAATGAAACCAGACCACTTTCACCATACATAAAAATAAACTCAAAGTGGATTAAAGACCTAAAAGTGAGAACTGAAACCACAAAATTCTTGAAGAGAGCACAGGCAGTAATTTCTCTGTCATTGGCTGTAGCAACATTTGTCTAGACATGTGTCCTGAGTCAAGGGACATAAAAGCAAAAATAAACTATTGGGACTGCATCAAAATAAGAAGTCTTTGGAAGGTGGAGAAAACAATCACCTAAACTAAAAGACAACCTACCGAGGGGCACCTGGGTGGCGCAGTCGGTTAAGCGTCCGACTCCAGCCAGGTCACGATCTCGCGGTCTGTGAGTTCGAGCCCCGCGTCGGGCTCTGGGCTGATGGCTCAGAGCCTGGAGCCTGTTTCCGATTCTGTGTCTCCCTCTCTCTCTGCCCTCCCCCGTTCATGCTCTGTCTCTCTCTGTCCCAAAAATAAATAACGTTGAAAAAAAATTAAAAAAAAAAAACTGAAAAAAAAAACAATAACCCACAAGCAAGGGGGAGGTTAAAGGACTTGCAGCCAATAGGTCAAGGAGGAAATCAAAGAGGAAATTAAAAAAAAATACCTTAAGACAAATGAAATGGGAACACAGTGTTCAGAATACATGTGATGTCACAAAAGTTGTTCTTTTTTTATTTTTATTTTTTTTAATGTTTACTTATTTTTTGACAGAGAGAGAGAGAGAGAGACAGAGCGCTAGTGGGAGAGGGGCAGAGAGAGAGGGAGACACAGAATCCCAAGCAGGATCCAGGGTCCAAGCTGTCAGCACAGAGCCTGACATGGGGCTTGAACTCACTGACTGCGAGATCATGACTTGAGCTGAAGTTGGACGCTCAACTGACCGAGCCACCCAGGCGCCCTGACAACAGCAGTTCTTTTTTTAAAAAAATTTTTTCAATATTTTACTTTTGAGAGAGAGACAGACAGACAGAAAGACAGAGACAAAACCCTAGTATCTGAAGCAGGCTCTAGGCTCTGAGCTTTCAGCACAGAGCCTGACAAAGAGCTCGAACTCAGGAACCATGAGATCATGACCTGATCCGAAGTCAGAAGCTTAACCAACTGAGCCACCCAAACGCCCCAAAAGCAGTTTTAATAGGAACGGTTATAGTGATACCAGCTTACCTCAAGAAATGAGCAAAATCTCAAATAAACAATCTAACATTACACCTAAAATAAGTATAATAAGAAGAACAAAGCCTAAAATTAGAAGAAAAGAAACAATAAAGATCACTGTGGAAATAGAGACCAAAAAAGAAAAAAAAAGATCAATAAAACCTAAAGCTGGTTCTTTGAAAATATACACAAAATTCATGTCTTTAAACAGACAACATCAAGAAAAAAGAGAGGACTAAAATAACTGTAAATCAGAACTGAAAGAGGAATTAGAAATTGACACCACAGAAACACAAAGAATTATAAGAGAATATTATAATTATACACCAACAAATTGGAAAACCTAGGAGAAATAGATAAATTTCTAGAAATAAACTTATAAGACTGAATCAGGAAGAAATAGAATATCTGAACAGCCCAATTAGTAGTAATTAAATCACATCAATAATTTAAAAACTCTCAACAAAGTCCAGGACCACATGGCATCACAGGTATATTCTACCAAATATATATATATATATTTTAGTTTATGCATTTTTTTGAAAGAGAGTTTTTTTTTAATTTTTTTTTAACGTTTATTTATTTTTGAGACAGAGAGAGACAGAGCATGAGCAGGGGAGGGTCAGAGAGAGAGGGAGACACAGAATCTGAAACACGCTCCAGGCTCTGAGCTGTCAGCACAGAGCCCGACGCAGGGCTCGAACTCACAGACTGTGAGATCATGACCTGAGCTGAAGTCGGCCGCTTAACCGACTGAGCCACCCAGGCGCCCCGAGAAAGAGTTTTTTGAAAGAGGGAGAGAGAGAGTTGGGGAGGGGCAGAGAGAGAATCTCAGGCAGGCTCCAAGCTGTCAGCACAGACTGTGATGCAGGGTCTGATCTAATGAACCGAGAGATTGTGACCTGAGCCAAAAATCAATAGTTGGATGCTTAATGAACTGAGCCACCCAGGTGCCCCTTAACCAAATATTTAAAGAAAAGTTTATACCTATCCTTCTCAAATTATTTTAAAAAACTTAAGAGGAAGGAATATTTCCAAATTTGTTCTTTGAGGCCAGCATTACTCTGATACCAAAACCAAAGACACAACAAAAAAGAAAATTACAGGACAATATCCCAAATCAGCACACATGCAAAAATTCTCACCAGATTATCAGCAAATTGAATTCAACCATACATTAAAAAGATCATTTACCAAAATCAAATGAGATTCATTCCAGTAATGCAAGGATAGTTCAACATCTGCAAATCAATCAACATGATACACATCTGCAAAATGAAGGATAAAAATCATGTGATTACCTCAATAGACGCAGAAACAACATTTCACAAAATTCAATGTTCATTCATAATAAAAACTGTGAGCAAAGTGGGTGTGGAGGGGACTTATCTCCTGTAATAAGCCCACAGCTAACATACTCAAACTGAAAAGATGATTTTCGTCTAAGATAAGGAACAAGGAACAAAGGAACAAGGAACAAAGGATGTTTACTTTCACCGTTTTTACTCAGCACAGTAATGGAAATCCTAACCACAGAAATCAGACAAGAAAAATAAAAGACATCCAAAATGATAATGTAGTAAACTTTCATTATTTGCAGATGACATACTATATATAAAGAAATTCTAATGACTCATTATTGTAACTAAAAAATGAATTCAATAAGGCTTCAAGATACAAAATAAATACACAAAAATGTTGTGCATTTCTATACATTAATAATGAAGGGGCAAAAGAGAAAACAATCCATTTACAACTGTACCACAAAGAATAAAATACAGTAAAACCTTGCTTTTCAAGCATAATTCATTCTGGAAACATGCTTGTAACATAAAGCACTTGTATATCAAAGCGAATTTCCCCGTAAGATGATTTGTTCCACAACTCAAAAATATTCGTATAAGAAGGATTACAATACTGTAATAGAATACAAAAAAAATAAAGAAAATACAAAATATATAGAAAGATGAACAAATTAACCTGCACTTGCCTTTGAGAATCTTTGTGGCTGTGAAGGTTATTGTGTAGGAAGACTTTTACTATCACTAACAGAATCCCTGTATCTATTTGCTCAATGGAATATTTTTCTGCATGGAGGCCACTGTATACGCTCACGTGGATATTGACTACAGTCAGTATTAATAAACCCCTATCATATACTGTTTTTAATGTAACTAGCAATTTGGCATCAGAGGAAAGGGTCTACATTTGTAGGCAGCCTGACCTAAAATGAAGCAAAGCTTTCCTAGGCTTACTTTTGTATGGAAAAGCAAAGGACTGTCCATAGATGCTTTGAAGTGACAAAAAAATACATTTGTGCCACATGTGGGCACCTTCCAACATTCTGAAAAATCACTGATTTCTGCCAAACAACATGGCCTGAGACTGAGCATCCAAGCACGGGAGATGATTACCCACAATCCCACAGTGAGTGAGCAACAGAGAGAAGAACCAGTGATTCAGTTGTGATCATGTGACGTTCAGCATCACATACTACTCATGCTGCAAGACATTGCTCGTTGATCAAGTTAAAATTTATTAGAAATGATTGCTCATCTTGCAGAACACTCACAGAACAAGTTATTCACAATCCAAAGTTTTACTGTACCTAGACATCAATTTAACCCAAGAAGTGAAAAATGTATACTCGGAAAACTTTAAGACAATGATGAAAGAAATCAAAGAAGAAACAAAGAAATTAAAGATACACCATGCTCAAGAAGAGGAAACATTAATATTGTTAATATGTCCATAATACCCAAAATAATCCACTCAAATACATTCAATTCAATCCCTAACAAAATACAATTATGATTTTTTCACAAAACTAAAATAAATAGCCTTGACGTTTTGTTTTGGACCACAAAAGACCCTAAATAGCCAAACAAGTCTTGAGGAAAAAGGACAAATGTAGAGGTATTACAATCTCTGATTTCAAACTATAATGCAAAGCTATAGCAATCCAAACAATATGGTACAAATCCAAAAGCAGACACATAGATTGATGAAAGAGGATAACGACCCCAGAAATAAATCCACACTTAAATGATCAATTAACTTATGAGAAATGTATGCAATGATATAAAATGGGGGAAAAAGACAGTCTCCTTAATACATGCTGCTGGGAAAATTGGACAGCTACATACAAAAGAATGAAAATCAACCACTTTCTTAAGCTCCAAACTCCAAATGGATTAATGACCTAAGTGTAAGATATTAAACCACAAAACTCCTTAAAAAATGAGGCTGTAAACTCATGTACATCAGTTTTAGGAACATTTTTTTAGATCTGTCTCCTTGTGTCAAAGCATTCAAAGAAAAAATAAACATGTGACAATACATCAAACTAAAAAGCTTTTGCACAGTGAAGGAAATCACTAACAGAACAAAAAGGCAACTTACTGAATTGGAGAATACATTTGCAAATAACGTACCTGATAACAGGTTAATATCCAAAATATGTAGAGAACACATACAGGTCAAGACAACAAAACAAAACAAACCCTAAACAGTCAAGTTGAAAAATGGGGAGAGGACCTGAAAAGACATTTCTCCAAAGAAGACATACAGATGTCCATCTGGTATAAGGAAAGATATTCAACATCATTATCAGGGAAAAACAAATCAAAACCACAATGAGGTATCCAAAGCACTGGTATATCAAAATGTATTTCTTCATATGAAATAAAGGAAACTCAGACGACTTGCTCCACAACCCAAAAATATTCATATGAACAGGATTATAATACTGTAATATAATACAAAATAAATAAAATAAAAAATATAAAGACATATCTGTTGCAATGCTAGCGTCAGGATGAAAGGAAATAACGAGTGTTGGCAAGGATGTGGAAAAAAGGGACTTCATGTGAACTATTGTTGGGAGGTAAATTGGTACTTTGACTATGGAAAACAATATAGAAATTCCTCATAAATTAAAATATACAATCCCCTAATTCCACCTCTGAATATTTTCCTGAAGAAAACAAAAAACAATTTTGAAAAGATGGATGCATCCTGTGTTTATAGCATTATTGCTTACAATAGCTTAGATATGGAGTCATCCTAAATATCCATTGACAGGCAAATGGATCCAGATGGGGTATATGTAGAATGGAATATTATTCAGCCGGAAAAAAAACACAAAATCTTCTCATTTGTGACAACATGGATGGATCTAGAGGCTATATCTTGAAGTGAAATTTAAGTCAGAAAAAGAAAGACAAACACTCATGATTGCCATTACACAGGGAATCTAAAAAACAAAAGGAACAAAAGAGAAACAGACTCACAAATGCAGAGAATACACTGGTGGTTGCCAAAGGGAAGGAGATTGGCTGTATGGGCTAAAAAGGTGAAAGAGATTCACAGTTAAAAACTGAGATCTAAAAAAATAATTAAGTTATGGCGCCCGTGGGTGGCTCAGTCAGTTAAGCAGCCAACTTCTACGCAGGTCATGATCTCACCGCTCGAAAGCTAGTGAGTTTGAGCCCCACGCTGGGCTCTGTGCTGACAGCTCAGACCCTGGAGCCTGCTTCTGATTCTCTTTCTCTCCCTTTCTCTCTGCCCCTCCCCTGCTCATGCTCTGTCTCTGTCTCCCTCAAAAATAAGTAAACATTAAAATTTTTTTAAATAATTAAATCATGGGGATGTGAAATACACCATAGGGAATGTAGTCAATATTACTTTAATAACTTTGTATGGTGACAGATGGTAACTACACTCATTACGGTGATCAGTTTGTAATATATATAAGTGTTCAATCACTATGTTGTACACCAGAAACTAATATAACATGGTAGGGCAACGATATTTCCATTAAAAATAAATAAACAGAAATTTAAAAAAGATAGAGCGTCTGAATGGGTAAAAAACAAGATCCACTTATGTGCCCAGAAAGGAGTCAATTCAGATGTAAGAATATACACAGAATCAAAGAGAAGGGATAGAAAAAGCTATGGAAACCAAAACACAGATGGGATAAACTTACAAAAGACAAAACAGACTTTAAAACAAAGACTATAGAGGCACCTGGGTGGCTGAGTCAGTTAAGCGCCCGACTTTGGCTGAGGTCATGATCTCGTGGCTTGTGGGTTCGAGCCCCACATTGGGCGCTCTGCTGACAGCTTAGACCCTGGAGCCTGATTTGGATTCTGTCTCCCTCTCTCTCTGCCCCTCCCCTGCTTGCTCTCTCCTTCTCTCTCTCAAAAATAAATAAATATTAAAAAATTAAAACAAAAAAACAAAGACTGTAACAAGAGACTGAGAAAGGCATCACATAATGATAAAGGGTTCAATTCAACAAAAGTATATAACATTTGTAAATAGTTATTATCCAACATAGGAAGCATCTAAATATATAAATCAAATATTAACCTATCTAAAGGGAAAAACAGACAGCTATACAGTAATAGTTGGGACCTTAATACTCCACTTTTGTCAATGGATAGATCAGCTAGACACAAAATCAGTAAGTAAACATCAGCCATAAAAATCCCATCAGAATAGATGGACTTAAAAAATATATACAGAACATTCTATCCAATGGCAACAGAGTACACATTCTTTTCAAATGCACAAGAACCATTCTGCAAGATATATAACACGTTAGGCACAAAAGAAGTCTTCATACATTTCAGAAAACTGAAATCATATTAAGCATCTTTTCCTACTGCAATTATATGGAACCAGACATCCATTACAAGAAGGAAACTGGAAAAGTTACAAATACATAGGCATTATAGGCATTAAACATGTTAATGAATAACCAATGGCTCAAAGAAGAAAACAGACGAGGAAACACAAAATACCTTGAAACAAATGAAAATACAACATAATACTAAATACTAAATACTAAAATACAACATAAATACTAAAACTTATGGGGTATAGCAAAAGCATCTCTAAGAGGGAAGTTTATAGGGGTAAATGCCTACACCAAGAACTAAGAAAAATCTCAAATAACCAAACTTTACATCTCAAGAAATGAGAAAAGGAAAAAGAAACTAAGCTCCAAGTTAGTAAGAAGGAAGGAAATAGTAAAAATCAGAGTGAAAATAAATCAAATACAGACTAACAAGAATAGAAAATGAATTGCAATTATAAGGTGGTTCTTTGAAAAGATGAAATTGAGAAAGAAGAGAGACAACTCGAATAAATAAAATTAGAAATTAAAGAGATGTTACAACTGATACCACAGACATAGAAAGGCTTATGAGACACTAGTATGAACAACTGTAGGCCTGCAAATTGGACAGCCTATAAGAAAATAATAAATTCCTAGAAACTTAGTACATACCAGGAATGAATCATGAAGAAACAAAAAATCTGAAAAGGCCTTTTATTAATAAGGAGATTGAATGAGCAATTTAGAAACTTCCCAACAAACAAAAATTCAGGAGAGAGACGGCTTCACTGGTTAATTCCACCAAACATTTAAAGATGCATACATACAAATTTTACTCAAACTCTTCCAAAAAATAAAAGCAGAGGGAACATTTTCAAACTCATTTTACGAGGCCAGTGTTACCCTGATACCAAAACTAGATACCACAATAAAAGACAATTACAGACTAACTTCCCTGATGAACACAGATGCAAAAATCCTTAACAAAATACTGCCAAACCAAATTCAACAATTCAGTAAAAGTATTACACAGCATGATCAAGTGGGATTTATTCCAAGGATGCAAAGATGGTTCAACATCTGCAAATCAATCATCATGATATATCACATTAGCAACATCAAAGATAAAAAGCATTTGGTCATCTTAACAGATGCAGATAAAGCACTTGACAAAATTCAACACCCATTTACAATAAAAATTCTGAAGAGCGTGGGTATAGAGGGAATGGACTGCAATAGAATAAAGGCCATATATGACAAGTGCACAGCTAACATCACAGTCAGTGGTGAAAAGTCCTTCCTTTAAGATTAGCAACAAGACAAGGATGCCCACTCTCACCACTTTTATTCAGCGTAGTACCGGGAGTCCTACCTCGAGTAGTTCAGCAAGAAAAGGAAATAAAAGTCATCCAAATCAGAAAGGAAAAAGTGAAAAGTCACTATTTGGAGAGGACACAATAGTATACACATAAAAATCCCTAGGGGGCACCTAGGTGGCTCAACTGGTTGAGCGTCTGACTTTGGCTCAGGTCATGATCTTGCAGTTCATGACTTCAAGCCCCACAGTGAACTTGCTGTTCTCAGCGCACAGTCTGCTTCAGATCTTCTTTCCCACTCCTTTTCAGTCCCTCCCGCACTCGCACTCTCTCTTTCAAAAATCAACAAAACTTCAAAAAAGAATTTTTAAAATCCTAAAGACATCACCAGAAATTTTAGAATAAACAAATAAAGTAAAATTGCATAAAATCAATCCATAAAATTGTTGCTTTTAAGAAATGCCATTAAAAACTGCATCAAAAAGAATAAAATATCTAGGAATAAAGGTAAGGAGGTGAAAAACCTATATGATGAAAACTGTAAGACTCTGGTGAAAAAAATTCAGGAAGAGACAACTAAATGGAAAGATATTCTGCGTTTATGGATTCCAAGAACATTGTTACGATGTTCATGCTACTTAAAATAATCTAGAGAATCCATCCAGTTTCTATCAAAATTCCAATAGCATTTTTCACAGAAATAAAACAAATGATCCTAAAATCTATAATGAACCACAAAAGACCCCAAATAGCCAAAGCAATCTTGAGAAAGAGGAACAAAGCTGGATATTCCCCAATTTCAAGCTCTATATTACAAAGCTACAGTAGTCCAAACAGTATGCTATTGGCAGAAAAAGGGACACACAAATCATTGAAATAGAATACCCAGAAAAACCCCCACACCTATAGATGTTAAATTAATTTATAAAACAGGAGCCAAGAATATACAATAGGGAAAAGACAGTTTCTTTAATAAGTGGGGCTGGGAAAGCAGGAGAGCCACATGCAAAAAAAAATGAAACCGGACCACTGTCTTAGGCCATATGCAAAAACTACTTCAACTTATATTTAAAATTTGAACATAAGGGGCACCTGGATGGCTCAGTCAGTTAAGCATCCGACTTTGGCCCAGGTCATGATCTCATGGTTCCTGAGTTTGAGCCCCAAGTTCGCGTTCTGTGCTAATAGTTCGGAGCCTGGGGCCTGCTTTGGATTCCGTGTCTCCCTCTCTCTCTGCCCCTCCCCCATTCTCACTCTGTCTCCCTCTGTCTCTCAGAAATAAACATGAAAAAAATTTAAAAAAAATTTGAACATAAAACATGAAACCACAAAACTCTTATCGGGAAACACAGGGGTTAAGTTTTTTGACATAGGTCTCGGTCTTGTATTTTTGGATGAGGCACTAGCTACAGGGGTAGTGAAGGCAAAAATAAAGACAGGGAAATAAACAAGTGGGATTACCTCAAACTAAAATCAAAACATCCAAAATCTGATTAAGAAACGGCAGAGGAAACAAACGGACATTTTTCCAAAGAACAGTGGCCAAGAGACACATGAAAAGGTGCTCAATGACACTAATCATCGGTTAAATGCAAATCAGAACCACAAGGAGACGTTACCTTGCACCCATTGGAATGGGTAGTATCAAAATGACAAGAAATAACAGACGTTGGTGAGGAAGGAAAGAAAAGGGAACCTTCTTGCACTGTTGATGGGAATATACCTTTGTGCAGCCACTGTGGAAACAGTATGGAGGTTCCTAAAAAATAGGTTTGCATCTATATACCATATGATCCTGCAATTCTAGCTCTGGGTATTTATCTGAAGAAAATGGAAATATGAAGGGTATTTATTTGAAGAAAATGAAAATATAAAGTCAAAAATATATACGCAGTCCCAGGCTCATCATTTATAGTAGCCAAGATATAGAATACACACACACACACACACACACACACACACACGCAAGCGCGCGGTAAATTTATGAGGCGATGGATTTGTTAATTAACTTGATTGGGGGGGGATCCTTTCACGATATGCATATGCCGAAACATCACATTGTGTAGTTTATTATTTAGATGTTCTTAATGTCTAATTATTTTGAGAGAGACAGAGGGAGAGAGTGTGTGTGCAAGTGGGGGAGGGGGAGAGGGGGGGGGGGGAGAGAGAGAGAATCCCAAACAGGCCCTGCACTGTCAGTGTAAAACCTGACGCTGGACTGGAACTCACTAACCGCAACATCGTGACATCAAGCGTCTGACACTTAACCACGTGAGCCACCTATGCAGCCCGCTTTGCACACTTTAAATAGGTTATAGTTTTATCTGTCAATGACACCTTAATAAAGCTGGGGTAAAAAGGACAACATGAGCAAAAAACCAGACAATGGAGTATTAGAGTATAACTCAAATTATAAAAGTAATATGCATGGGCCCACACAAATATAATTTATTGAATAAACATATGGGAGAGGAAGAGACAAATATTTCTTATAGAAGAATTCCAAGAGAAACCACTATCCTCATTTGTAACAGCATAGACTAGGTTTGCCTATTTTTGTACTTTATATAAACCGAAGCAATGTATCATCCTCACAGGTTCTGAAGCAGGACTATCATCTGTTGGGTACAAAGGAAACTCATGTGGAACGTGAGAAATGGAAGTAGAAGGGTTCCAAGCTTTCATCATCTCTGGTAGATTCTGTTGCCTTTTCCTCCAAAAATGCCTACAAACTTCTGACTTTTGAGTTCAGCTTCTATCCAACAAAACCCTTCAGATTTGCCTTGTACTCATCAGTCTGCTATTTGAGACCTAATGGCAAAGTGTACAATGGCAAAGTGGAAAATGAATTTGCCATTTAAGACTTAATTTTCATCATCGTGGACCAAGTCTCCATTAAAACCCAAGTCTCCTAAGTGACGACGTTGGTGTAAAAAAACAGACGCCATTCTAACATGAAAATACTGGTTTCATACTAACAAGAAAATACTCCTACTGGTAGGAGCTGCTTGTCACGTTTGTCTCCACTCAGGCAGCTCTTTCTATTTGCCATGAACTGCACCTGTTACTCTGTGTGTGCACTCTCATGGAGAATTTTAAAGATCCAAGAGAGCAATTTAAATTTGTTTAAAAATTGAAACTGTCCGTCTTGGAAAAAGACCAGACTTTCATGAAATTGATAAATGTGATGTTGGAAACTGTATCTGGGGGAGTATGAAGGTATTCACTAGGAGAACTGCTTTTGAACCATACACAAAAGCCACTGATAGAAGAAAATCTGGCAGAAACAGGCCAGGTAACAGAGGAAGAGGAGAAAATCAACATGGATGGGCATTTCAGAATGGAAAAGTGTCAACACCGGAGAATCATGGGAGTTCTCTCAGAGAGTTTGATGAAACTCTGGAATATTTTTGCAAAATAGTAAGGCTTTGTTAGGAAAGTCAACTGTGGAGTTCAGAGCAGCATCTGATGTTATCATACAATAGTGTCTCCAGAAGCATATCATGTTGTAATTATAACATAAATTTAGTTAAGTATAAAAACCTAAGCTTATGTTAATCAGGTTTTCAAGGTTAAGTCATAAATTAACTTTTTCCTTTCCCTACTATAACATTTTGACATATTTATATTATATATCACACCGAAATAATGAGAAATTCTTCTTTGGACATAATGATGCCACTCTGGAAACTTCACCTAGAAAATGAGGGTCTTCGATAGGAGAGAAATTCTGATTTAGCTGACAGGAAGGGGGAGTTTCCAGATTTGCGCTAAGTACTGAAATAATTGCAAAGCAATGAAGAGTTGGGTTGCAAGAGGACGATGCTGTGCATTATGGAGACTGAAGTCCAAGAGGAGAGGATTCTTGCTTTAGAAAGGCTGTCTGTACCACCTCTGCTTTGAACTAAGCATCTAACCTGGCCAAATAAAGAAAATCTTCTATGAGAAAACATACCTGGATATTTACAGTGGGAAATGGTGAGACCAAGAGTTTCATTTTATGAGAGTATGCTTTTCTAGTTAGCTTTAACTTGATAAATTAAAAAAAATATATCAGCACTGTGTCTGTGCGAGTTGTAGGCTTTTTCTTTTCTTTTCACTTTGCTTTTTCTTTCTTTGGCGATTTATTTGCCAAAATGGTATTAAACATTGCAGAAGGATCTGATACAAGGGGCCCCTTAAACCATCCCAAAATATTTCTCGAGAGTCCCTCTGATTCCCGCCACAGAGATCTATGGCACCATTTCTGAAAATCTGTGCTTTGAAATACTCATCCATCCAGATACTCCATGGAAAAAGGATTCTGGGGTCAAATAAGGTGGTGAACAGCTGTAAGCCCCACCCCCCGAGACACACAATGTGTATTAGTAATGCGAAAGCTGTGCATCAACATCCCACAGGAAACGAAAGCGTTGAGACAGTTAAGCTATATCCAAAAACCTGCTTACTCCATAACCGTTTTAGGCAGGGCGACCATTTAAATCCTATCACATGGGTATTCTGGGACCACGCTTTTGCGAAGAGACACGAAAGTCAAGATGGATCACCTAATCGTGACCAGTCCCCGCCTGCCACACCCATTCCTTCTTGGCAGGCAGCTCTGGAAATTGAAAGTTTCCTCCTCTGCCCTCAAGGAACAGTCAGTGACATCCTAGGTGACTTTGTGTACCACAGTAGGACTCTACTGCGCTGGTGGTGGCAACAGAAATCAACACAATCACAAGACGGCTCTTAGATAGCTGTTATCTCCTTAGAATCAAGCATGTCTTTGGCGGAGGGGAATGTCAGTGAACCTTTCATTTCTTCTGTCTTGTTGGCTCTGTTCCGCCAACTACTATATGTGAGTTTCCCACTTTTCCCTCTGTTAAATCAGGCTCCAAGGGCGCTCTGCCATCCTCCTGCTCCGGGGCTGATGGGCGATGAGGGATCATTGCATACGCAATAGGCTATTGTTTCCCATCCCCTACCCAGGAAAGAAGTTGCTCTCAGTTTCCTGGAAGGAGTGATAATTACCCTACTTAGCGAGGAGGTCAGAGACTGGAAGTCCTTCAAGGCAGTGAGGGGTCTTTATGTCTCTGTGGGGAGTGAAATCCTCCCAGACGGGGTAGGGGTCCGGGAGGAGGAGGAGAAAGAAAAAGATGAAACAAGAAGAGTGTCAAATGAGGTGAGAAGTAACCATCTCCCCTGAAGTGAGAATATCTTACTTGTTCTTGGTCATAAAGCTAACAGACACTCAGCAAAAAAATTAAAGCAATCAAAAACAAAGCAAAACAAAAAACAAATCTAAAGAAAGTCAAAACCATCCAGGAACAATTACTGTAACTACCAGGTGAATAATGTTCCAGGTCAGTTGTTCATTATATATTTATCCTCTTGCACACACAGCATACATATTAGATTTACAATGCTCCTTTATGTATGTAATGGTGACAACAATTCTAGCTGGTCTGTGCTTAGCATGGAGCCCAATGCTAGGATCGTGACCTTAGTTGAAATCAAGGGTCAGTTGTTCAACCAAAGAGTCACCGGGTGCACCTGTTATGTATATTAATATAATAAAGTATACATGTATTAATATAGTAATATGTGATTTACATTTCACAAATACATGGTATATATACCACAAGGATCAAATAATATGGGATTATGCACTTAGCCCAAGGTTACATGATTAGCTGTGCTCTAAACACTGGAGTCAAGTAAACCTGGGTTCAAACTTCAGCTCTGCCACTTAAAAACTGTTGGGTCCTTGGATTCTCTAGGCCTCAGTTTCTTCACCTGTACTACAAGGCTAGTAATGATGCCAACTTCATAGGGTTATTGTGATAATGTAAAGAGAGCACATGCCAAGTGGAGACGTAGCATAAGCCTGTAGACGTTACTGGAATTGAGCACTGTGTGCTTAGCTGGGGAGGGGAGGGAGAACGAGAGAGAATGAGGGAAGGAGAGAATGAATATTAAATAGTGTGGCCTGTCCTTCTCTCTCCTTCTCCAAGCAATGCCTGCTCCAGAATGAACATGAAGTGGGGGGAAAAATATTGTTGCCTCCATCACATTCTGTTCCCAGGCGTCTCTCAGGCTTGAGTCTGCTGCCAAAGTAAGTGTGATTCTAATGTTAAAAGGTTCATATTCTCCGTACATCAAGTTCCTAAAACATTCAATTACTTCATCATGCTCTCAGGCCAGAAAAGCAGCAATCTGTTCCAACACTGTGAGAGAAACTGGCCACCCTGGGCACATGGTAAGAGAAAATGGCGGCCCTGCTGGGGACCCTTCCTAAGGATTCGCAAGGCTGAGGTTGACCCTGCTCAATTTTTGCCTGACGAGCCATCTTAAGCACTAAATGTTCACGTCGGAGGTCATTCCGCTAAAAGTTAAATGGTAGAGCTGGTGTGCCAACCATGCAACGTGCTGAGGTCTGATCAAATATTTATGATTCCTTCAGAAGAAACTCAAGCTGGGAGTGAAGGGGGAAGGAGGAGACATATCAACGCCCGCGTGGTCGGCTTCTGGCACAAAGACTTACTTCTCAGAACTGGTGGAGACACAGGTCCATTCCACCACACTCACAATAAGATCTCACCTTCACAGCCAGTCATTTATGATCATGGATAGCACGGTCTCAACCTACCCTACAGTTCATCCCTTTGATACTGTGTATTTAGAGCCTCTTTGTCAGCAAGGCCGATTAACTCACTGGCCCACCTTTGCCCTCAACCCCGCTTACTCTTCCTCACTTAACATTTGCTCATGGTTTTCTTCTTATTAAAATGCAGTTTCTTTCCTCCTTACCAAGCTCCATTCTACGCATGCTGTAGATCCCAATGCAGACTAGGTCACACATGTGAACTTTTCCATACTGGAGGAACAAGTACCTATCACCCCCTTTCAATGCTAACTACATGCCAACCTGGGGCAGCATCACTGGCTTTTCCCATTAGCTCTTTTTCAAGGACCAGGACCCTATGATCTATAGAACCATGGACAGACAAAACCCATTCCTCTTACCTTGTTGATAAAAGGCTGTAAGCCAGAGACCACGTCTAGTCACATTTTTGTCCCTGACCTTGCCTCTTCTAGGCAGATATTAGAAGCTCCCAAAATGTTTGGTGGTTAAGTGACTGGTTTTAAAAGTTGTCTCCTCCGCTATTCCCTCACATAATACCCTACCCCCACCCCTGACTTCTGTGGCTGAAAATCTCATGGAGGTTAGGCATTTCATGGGGAGTACCATGGGCTAGTAGGGTAGGTCAGACCTTGGCTAATTTTGAGGATTAAATGTGTATTTTGAGAATTTGCAACTTTTAAGTGCTCCTTCCCTGGGTTAATGACTGACATCTGGTGGATGCGCTGTTGTGGTGTGGGTTGATTTCCTAGAATCCCTTTGTTTGGCCTGGCCTGGATCCCCTCAGACTGCTTAGTCTGAGGATATTCTAGTGCTAATGTCTAGATGACTGTTAGATGATGAAGCATCTTCATTCAGGAGACGAAATACTTGAATCGACTCAATCTATAAAACACTTGTTCTGTGCCCAGCATCCTAATTGATTTAAAGAAGTTTTCAAGTATAATCTTCATAAGAACTCTTTAACGTGGGTGGTCACCCCATTTTAAGATGAGGAAACAGATCGTTGGGAAGTTTCTTTGCCCAGCAAAGCCACACAACTCTAAGAGGCCAAGCCAGGGAGAGAAGCTGTGCTTTCCTAAACAGCCCTAACTACCTAACTACATTGGTCCCTAAATATGGTTGGTAGAGTACCTAAGTCTTTGGAAAAGATGGTCTTAATGCAGCAAGGTAGATATCAATCCCTTATAATAAATTGTTTCCTTTTTATTGACTTGAAAGATAATGCAACTGTGAATACTATACATTAATAGATTTTATGTGTAACTAATGGTTTGATGGGCTGCTATGATGTCTAATACTACAGTGAGTGATCATTAGATTTTCAGAAGAGGAAAAAGTGCTTTATCACTAGAAAATGGAATCCTTTCTAAAAGGTAAAGGTAGATATTGAAGATTGATTTGAAAGGTCAGGGTTAACAAGCTCATTAATGGCTAGGTTAAAATCCAGCCCAATCCTTCCCTTTTTGTTAGATAAATAAATCACTTAGCTAAGTCGTGCCCTTCATCAGTAGCCTGGGGCTTTTCTCGTAGCTACGGCAAGGATCTGGTGAAGTCCTGTGCAGAAGAGAACAGGAGTTGAGAGCATGGGCTACACAGCCAGAGGTTAAAGCTTAGCTCTCTTCTTCACTGGCTGGACAACCTTTGACTGCATTATGGAATCTCTTTGTACCACACTTTCCTTAACTAAAAAAAAAAAAAAAAAAAAAAAAAAGAAGAAGAAGATAAAATCGACCTTTAAAACTGCCAGGAGAACAACATGAAAACAATTATCAGGTACCCCATGTGGTCCTCTTGCAAGCAAATTCTTAAAGAAAAAAATAGCTATTATCTTCTAAACTAGAGGTCTGAAAACTTTTTTTGTCAAGGGTCATGTAGCAAATATATTAGTCTTTGCACATCAGTAGTCTCTGTTGAAATTATTCAAATCTGCTCTTATAGCCTGAAAGCTGCAATAGACAATATATAAACAAATGATTGTGGCTATGTTCCAATATAAGTAGTCGGCCAGCCAGGTTTGACCAGTGTGTCCCAGTTTGTTGACCCCTGTTCTAATCTAACCTATGTAGGAATACAGATTCCAACTAAATACGATTTTAGTGACACCTGACTGAAGATAAATTCAGTGACAATAGGTTGACATAACGCAAAAGTAATTTCTTTGTTCCCAGCCGAGAAAGGGACTGAGTTGTACAGAGTTATGTGGTCCCAAGTCAGGATCCTGATGGGACATATTACAAATACAAAGTCGGCACAGAAAGGTGATGTGGCTCAGGAACCTATGTTTTGGGGGGCGTGCGATTCTGATGTGCGGAAAATTGCCTTGAATCACTAAGCATTGAGTACTGCAGCCACAATGCATAGGATCTGTCTACCTATCTTTCAAGTTTAACCTTCTCTTGGAGGTAAGTATGCCTTCAGGAACATCTAGAACCCTGAGGTGACCACTCCAAGAACTGTCAAATCTTTCCGTTTAAACATACCCAAACTCATCCGAGAGGTAAATTGAGCTATAACTTTTCTGAGATCATGAAATTCCCAGAGGACATCCCAATGTGAGCGAGATGCACGTCGGCCGTGAACATGGATCACCAACATGGCAACCTCCTCATTAAAAAACTAACAAAATGAGACTTTGACCATGTTCCATGATTCCCTGCAAAGAAGTTGGTAAGGTTATTGACAATATGTTAAAGCAGTTTTGGAAGTTTCCTCCATCCATTACTATTTTTTTAAATCTTCAGTCCTCTATGGGGCTCTTTGCCTGATGGTTGGTGCAAGCCAGGCTTTAACGGACATTTCAGACTTCTGTGCTTTACATATGCTCTTCCCTCTACTTTGGATGCTAAAGTAAATATAATAAAGGCCCTGCCACCCAGTTTACTGCTTTTTATACACTGGATTTTAAATAAATGTTTGTTTGCTATTTGCATTCATTGACTAGCTGGGGATGGCTGAAGTCAAGATTAAATTGCTACCCAAAACGAAACGACGAGGGCATGGCCTGGCTTCTTACTCTTGACTTTTAAGTTGGGGCAACGTTACCATCATCTTGGATTGGTTGGGATCAGTCATAGCAAGAGGATTTTCCCATCAATCTTTGCAGCTCATATAGATTAGAGGATTATTTGGGTCCTTCTCTGTGTTGCTGTGGAACTGGAGAATAATCCATGAAGGACTGTAAACAAGATTTCTTTTTTTTTTTCAATTTATAAAAATTAAATTTTTTAAAATGTACTTTTAAATCTCCTAGATCAAAACAATTCTCTGATGCTCCAGTGAGCTCTTCAAGTGCGGACAACAGCAATGTTAACCTAACCACAAACTGCTTAGCGTTATGATTTTAACGGAGCAAATAAAACTGATTTATTAATAAAGTGTATTGTTGAAAGAGAATCTGTGTGGAATTTCAGACTGTGCGAGGCATCCATTTTTATTGGCTTCACTTTGTTATGCTTTCAGAGCTGTTTATAACGTTATTTCACTGAAAATTCCTTTCCATATTGTCATTTGTCTTCCTTCTCCAGAAAGCTTCCCATCGAACTGAAAAAAAAAAAAAAAAGTCTTTCTCCTTTTTTTTTCCACCTCCTTAAAATCTATTGAAAGTGGCATCTCCTGGGAATGGGTCCATCTCTTATCCATGTCTGAAGTTTCTCCTGCTCCCAGCAGGGAAGAAAATGGAACTTCCTTTCAGAGATGGTGTCCTCAAAAGGCAAATAAGTGATCTGGCTTAACACGTTCTTTTCTTTTAGCAAAAGTCAAAAAGTTATCTTCAGGGCTACATGACCTGTGCGGTCACACGGGCCTGTGCTCAGAAGGATCCCGCATACTTGGTGTAATACTCTGTGGTCACCAGCCTGAAATTCTCAGTAGTCTTTGAACAAGGAGCTTTGTGTTGTCATTTTGCACCAGGCCCTCTGCAAATTACGTAGCCCATCCTGGTTTGAGCATCAACGTGTCAGAGCACTGAATCCTTTTTCCAAAATGCTTCTTTCCTTATGGACAGACAAAAACAGTAGAATGGGAAAAGTTTTCCTAGTTCCTACAGAGTTGGGTTCTAGGCGGAGCATTACGTGTGATTGTTTCATTCCTAAACCACCCTGTAGGTACAATTATGGCCTGTATTTTCCCCCAGAGGAGGAAATTCAGATTTTTAAAAAAGCTGGCATGTTGCAGGTCACAGAGTTCGTGAGGGTTAAAGGGGACTTTTTAACCTAGCTCTCCGCTTCTAAAGACCACTGCACTATTTAACAGCTCATTGTCAGTTTTCACTTGGAGATCCATGGTTTAACCATTTAACTGAACTCAAGTTCAACCACTTTTTTCAGGCACGTGGCTTGGAAAGTAGGTGGATACTGGATCCAAGAGACCAACGTGATAGACACTCTCCATTTCGACAACGACCCCCCATTTCCACCTTATTTCTGAGTTTGTAGGTACCTCCAGGTTGGAGACTATTGCTTCTCCCACTTTCTGAAAAATCTTAGACTTAAAAAAAAAATAATCTGTATTCACAATGTGATGGAAAGACCATTAAAAATGGTATCTTTGATGGGTTTTGCTTCTCTCTGCCTGATAGGCATTTTCTTTTGCTCTCATGATCAGCCTGTCAATTTTCTTTGGATGGCCCCTCCTTCCCACTCTTTGTCTTGTTCTTCCAGGGGAATTGCCACACCCCAGTCCCAGACAATCAACATCTTCTGTCTTGGGATACCGTCCTCCCAAATGGTTTTATAAATGA
Source organism: Lynx rufus (assembly GCF_022079265.1). Classification (NCBI taxonomy): domain Eukaryota; kingdom Metazoa; phylum Chordata; class Mammalia; order Carnivora; family Felidae; genus Lynx; species Lynx rufus. Next base: position 37,948,635 of record NW_025814856.1, on the reverse strand, counting down.
TTCAGGGACAAGCAACTTTGTGGGCATCTCTGTGAAATCCAAGTATTTTTTTTCCCTGCTGAGCTGGAAAACGTCAAGTAGGGATTCCTTGGGCTTTCAAGTTCAGTCAGAACCGAGAGATGGAGGAAGGAATATTTCTGATGCACGTGAGTTCCCGGACCCAGTGACATTCACACTCCGGACAATTTGATGTCATGACCTATGAAAATCCACTTTTGCTTAAGTCACTTTGAGTTCAGTTTCTGTCACTTGCAGCTGGACAAGGACTGGTTAAGAACAGTAGCAAGTGACTTGCCCAAGAGTACTTTCCTGACATTCATGTGGAAGACTAAACCAGGAAACATTCATGTGACCTTAACATGGCATTCTTCTTTAACTGGTGGGACTATGTATAAGTCCTGGTGTTGAGAGGCAGACACCGAAACAATCCCAGTTTTTCTCGGCCGTTGTTTCTTTTTGTAGTTCAGCGATTGCTGTTACTTTTTCCTTCGCCAATTGTTGTAAAAAATTGCTGCTTTAAAAAAAATTTTTTTTTTTTACATTTTATTTTTGAGAGAGAGAGAGAGAGAGAGACAGAGCAAAGTGGGGCGGAGAGAGAGGGAGACACAGAATCCGAAACAGGCTCCAGGTTCTGAGTTGTCAGTGCAGAGCCTGATGCAGGACTCGAACCCACAAATAGTGAGATCATAACCTGAGCTGAAGTCGGACGTTTAACCGAGGGAGCCACCCAGGTGCCCCAATAATCAATCACTGGTTTTTAAGAAAAGGTCTAAAACGTGCTTCATAATGATCTAAACTGTCTTGAGGCAGTACGTTTTCCTAGTGCCTGGCAGGGTCCCCACTCCGTTGTAGGTGATCAGAAAAAATTGTCCAAGGAAGGAAAGGCCCGTCACAGTTCTCCTTGTACTGCTGGAAGTATAATCATGGTCATTTACGGACTGAGCCAGTTGCCCTTTTCAGTATCAGTCTGCACTTGGACTGAGGAAATGACAGCCTCTCTTAAACTGCCTGTCTCAACTGAATGAGTGGATAATCAGGAATTGAAATTGCTAATGGCATTTGGGGAATTTAAAACAAAATTACACGAGTTTTTTTTTTTTTCTTTTCGTATTTATCAGAAGAGACTTTTCCCTGGGTATTTCATTTTTCAGACGCCATCAGACACAAAGATTCTCTTCTCCAAGCACATACAGGAATACAGGAAAAATCTATGACGTACATTTGGCTCTGACGGGGTTTCAGGGAACAAACTTTTGTGCGTGTCATTTTGGTGACTTCGCACATACTTTCATACAGGTCACATGGCTAACTTTGTCAACCCCAGGAATAAAAGAGGGGGAACTCTACTCTCCTTCCTCGCTAAGTGCAGTCTTGGCAGCCATCCAGCGAGCCCAGGGTGTGCAGACCATCAACCCGGATTATTTTTTGCCTTGGGATATCTAGACATTATTTGTCTATATGTTTAAACCTGCAAGAGGACAGCCCCATCCTTCACTTTGCTCTATGGACCTGAGGCATTTAAAGAGAAAGGGCACCCTCCTACATATTCCTAGGAAGCACCAGGCCATCTTTTTATGGTGCATAAATTCTACCTGGTCAAAGTATCTTAACCAGACCATCTAAAGTGACAGGTGGTGGCCTAGAGTACAAGGGTGAGTCTGGAAGCTCAGCCCTATTGTTTCCCATCTGTTGTGTTTGCCCAGGTACTCAGCGCCTTGCATTTACAATTTCCCCTTCTGGAAAATGTGAATAACAACCCTGATCTGGATGAGGTGCCATATCGATTAGAGATCATCTGACACCACGCTCGACACGGCTTGGACACACAAGAGGCGCTTAATATACTGTATGTCGTTCCCCTTGGGAGAAAGTGCCAAGGAGTTCATGGACACTCATTCACGTGGACTGTCAGAAAACATGGGTTTGAATCACTAGCACTCCTCATTGATGAAATTGCCAGATTTTGCAATACAAATACAGTACACCTCTCTTAATAAGGAATTTCAGGGGTGCCCGGGTGGCTCAGTTGGTGGAGCCTCCGACTTCAGCTCCGGTCGTGATCTCACAGTTTGTGAGTTCGAGCCCCGCGTCCGGCTCTGTGCTGACGGCTCGGAGCCTGGAGCCTGCTTTGGATTCTGTGCCTCCCTCTCTCTCCGCCCCTCTCCCACTACCGCTCTGTGTCTCTCTCTCAAAAACAAATACAGATTAAAAAAATTAAAAATAAAAAGGAATTTTAGATAAGAGATAAAAAAAATTTTAAGGTTTATTTTTGAGAGAGAGAGAACACACGAGTGGGGGGAGGGCAGAGAGAGAGAGAGGGACAGAGGATCTGAATCGGGGTCTGTGCTGCCAGCAGTGAACCTGATGTGGGGCTTGAACTCATGAACTGTGAGATCATGACCTGAGCCGAAGTCAGATACTTAACCAACTGAGCCACCCAGGTGCCCCTAAAAATTTTTTAGTGCAAGTAATATTTGGAACACTCTAATCCTAAAAATATATGTGTTGTTTATCTGAAATTCTCTATTAACGCGTGTCCCATGTTTTATCTGGCTATGTGACCTTCCACAAGTCAGGCAAAAACTTCAGTTTTACCCTGTTTAAGGACACTATTAACAGAAATTACAGGACAATTATTAGTATGTCATACAGATTTTCATTTTATCCTCACAAAACACTTGTACCCTAATTTTATTTTGGAGATGGTAAAATGGAGACACAGAGAGGTTAAGTGACTGACCCATTTCCACACAGCTAAGGACCCAGGTTTTAAATCTAGCAAAGTCCAGAGGCTCCACGGTGTTCTACGGTCGCCACAAACTAACACGTCCATCGAGTACTGACTTCATGTGTGAAAAGCAGAAAATACATATTGGTGTAATCCTAATGAGGCTGACGTTCCCACATAGCTCAGTCTCATGGAATCAAATTGGAAGAAGCGTGGTTCAACTGCCAAAACGAATTTTTTAAATTTCCATTAGAGAGAGCCCAAATATTTGAGCAACACTTATCAAAATCCTCTTCCCTTTTCCTGCCACTTTGCTCACAGCCTGCAAACTCCTAAGGGACTTCTCAGCATTTCCTGGAGAAAAATTCTCCAGCCCTTGCCTGTGACTTATTTTTCCTCTTCTCTCCTCCCCCCACCCCCATCTTCTCTTTCTTAGCCCTTTATTATGTAGATTCACTTGGCCTCTCTCCTAGGAAAGAGAGTCCATATTCTTTAGAAGAAAGGAGGACGGACCAGCAAGTTCAAAATTTACTCTGGCAGGCTGGGGAATTGCTCAAGTTCATGTACATTCCCATGTTAATAATTTCCTGTTCTTTTACACTAGGTCCTCATCAAACGTTAATTGACTTCTGCCTTCTCTTGCTCTTGTCCATGTTTTGCCCACTATCACAGGAGGTTGCTCCCATGGTTTCGTCTCATATTCCGCACATGGCCTGACAGGTACCTGAGGCTCTTGGACGCAGCCTGGGAATGAGCCCATGGGTACTGCCCGAGATTACTGGGTTTGATTGAATAGGAGCCTCAGAAAAAGGCAGCACCGAAAATAAAAGCATGTCTCAAGAGCACATGTTTCTAGGGAGTGAGGGGCAACCCAGAGTGAGAAATCGCAAAATCAAACACCCTTCTAGAGCGGGAAGCCTCTGCCAGCCCAGGGTGATCGATCGGTCTCTATCCTTGGCTTCTAATTTCTGGTGGGTGGTGGTCTATGATCAAAAGGTGCCAACAGTTCCTTCACGACAATAGTTCTGTAACACGACCAACACTTGAAGGGTATACCTGAAGTTTATATACGCTCCAGTGACTATGTTTTCTAGAACACAAAAGAATTTGCTTGTAGCTCACCTTAGCCTTTAATCCCAGTAAAAACAAGCGTCAAGTTTGGGCCTTGATCATTGTAAGTGTTTTTGTTTTTGTTTTTGTTTTTTTTTTAAAGAAAGATCTAGAGCAAATACTTGTTTGTCCAGGGGAACACTGAGATGATCTCTTACACCACGTCCTCTGTAACTTCTACATGCTTGTACATAAATCTTAATATCATTTCATTATCTTCCTACTGAAGGTTCAGCTTTGTTTCCTTCTCATATATAGATATTACAGTTAGAAGGATCTCCTTAACATGGGAAGTAACAGTAACAGACTCCAGATGATTTATAAAGGATCTTACTTATTTTATTCCCAAAATCTCACTTTAAAGTTGTTCTCCACTTAATATTGAGCAGTTGAGAAAAAGGTAGTTCAGAGAGGTAGAAATCTGGCCTGAGGTTACACAGCTAAAAAGCTAAAAAGTTGAGATTAGAACCCAGGCTTTCTGGCTCCAAAACCTAGGTTTTCCCTATGATGTAGAGGATGACTCAACACTTATGACAAAGAACAGGGATAGAGGTTTCTCCAAAGAAGATACACAAATGACCAAGAAGTATAAGAGAAGATGGTCGACACAAATGACCAAGAAGTATAAGAGAAGATGGTCGACGTCACTAAATCACTGGAAATTCAAATCATGAGATATTACTTCCCACCCGTTAGGATGGCTATTACAAACAAAGACACAGAAAGTAACAAGTGTGGGTGATGATGTGGAAAGATTGGACCCCTTGTAAATTGCTGATGGGAATGCCTCTGTGGAAAGAGGTAGGACAATTCCTTGAAAAATGAGACAAAATTACCATGTGATCCGGCAATTTCACTTTTGGGCGAAAGCAGGGACTCAAATAGGTATTTGTATGCATGCCCCTGTGTATAGTAGCTTTATTCACAAGAGCCCAATGGTAGAAAGAACCCAAATGTCCCTTGATGAATGAATGGATCAATCAGATAAGAATTTTTATGTATAATGGAATATGATTCAGTTTTAAAAAAGAAGAATTCTTTTTTTTTATTTTTAAAAAATTTATTTATTTCTGAGAGAGAGAGAGAGACAGAGTGCGAGTGGGGGAGGGGCAGAGAGAGAGGGAGACACAGAGTCTGAAGCAGGCTCCAGGCTCTGAGCTGTCAGCACAGAGCCCGACGCGGGGCTCGAACTCACGAACCGTGAGATCATGACCTGAGCCGAAGCCGGACGCTTAACCGCCTGAGCCACCCAGGCGCCCCAAGGAAGAAGAATTCTGACACATGCCACACTGTGGATGAACCCTGAAGTCATTTTGCTGAGTGGAATAAGCCAAAGACCAAACACCAAACATGGTAGGATTCCACTCACATGAGGAATCTAAAACAGTGAAATTCATAGAGACAAAGTAGAAGGGTCGTTGCCAAGGGTTGGGGGGTAGAGAGGATGGGTAGGTGATATCTCATGGACACAACTCTAGTTTGCAAAGTTGAAAAAGTTCTGGAGATGGATGGCGGTGGTGGTTGCACAGCAGTGTGAATCTACTAACGCCACAGAAATATACACTTAATGGCTCAAGTGGTATCTTTTATGTTACGTACATTTCACCACACAAAAAAGAAAGGAAACAGCACACACACACACACACACACACACACACACACACACATACACGAAAGCTAAGCAGTTCTAGACCAAGATGCTCAGACACTACAGTATTTCAGGACTGGGTGGATCTCCGTTTTGAAAGCTCATTCCCCAGTCATACACAGTGAGACTGGAGTAGAGCTCAGGACTGTGTATCTACTTTTTTTTTTTTTTCTTTGAGAGAGACAGAGAAAGAAAGAAAATGCTCAAGAGCAGGGGAGAGGGGCAGAAGGAGAGGGAGACAGACAAAGAGAAAATCTTAAGCGGGGTCCACGCTCAGCACAGAGCCCATTGTGGGGCTTGATCCCGAGACCCTGGGATCATGATCTGAGCTGCAATCAAGCGTCAGACACTCAACCGACTGAGCCACCCAGGTGCCCCATGGCTGTGCATTTTTAACATGCTATACAGGTGGCTCTGAAGCATGAGTTCCATGAATGGACAACACAGTTTGAGGTAACTCCACTTTACAATAGAGAACATTTAGACTCCCAACATTTCAGAACTAGAAATTGACAGATCTGGAATTTGTTCACAGGCAATCTGGCTTCAGATTTTGCTCTCTAAAGCATTTTTGTGGGAAGCCTAACTGTATACATTTAAGGACTTCACTTTGGGTTTCTTCTGGCATACAAAATAAAAGATATAAACTGGCAAATTGGGAAAGAGGAATTTTGGAATTCTGATAAGTGTTGCTGCAGACCAATGGTTCCCACCTGGGGGTGAATTTTGTCTCCCAGTAGGGGTTTGACAAACTCCCCAGACATTTTTCATCGTCATGCGTAGACATGAGAGATGCTACTAAATATCCTATGAACTATGGGACAGCTCCCCACAACACAGAATTATCCAGGTCAAAATGTCAATAGTGCTGAGTTGAGAAACTTCCACGGGGGTTATACATTTACACGTATTTAGTTTCTCTAAATCAGGCTTCTCCAAATTTCAACTCTATGAAACTGAGCTGGGTGAAAACCCCAAACGATTTCAATTTGACGTTCAGGGAATGTTGGTATTATTTTTAAAGGCCATATGACTCTGCCAGTCAAGCAGTGTCTGTTCAAAGCATGTTGCTGGTATTATTTGTTTTTTTCTTTTTTCTTTCTTTTTTTTTAAGTTTATTTATTTATTTTGAGAGACATTGTGCACAAGCCAGTAGGGGAGGGGCGGAGGGAGAGACAGAGAGAATCCCAAATAGGCTCTTCAATGCCAGCGCGGAGCTTGATTTGGCTCTTGAATTTCCAAACCATGAAGATCATGACCTGAGCCAAAGTAGGATGCTTAACCGACTGAGCCACCCAGGCACCCCTTATTTGTTGTTTTCTTAATCCAGTTGTTTTTAGGATCTTTAACCCAGAAATTTAATGCAAATTGAGTAAAACATCAGCACACAAAAATCTTCGTGTTCAGTAACCTTGAATGTATCGTGAAGTTCTCAAAACATACGATTTCATTTTGATTTTACATGTTCTTTCTGCAGATTTCAATTTGCTTTTAGAGATTAATTCCAGCCTAATGATGACTTTGTAGCACTTATGATACAGGACAGCTTGTGTACTAGTATTCTCACCTTCCTCTCCCAAGCCCTTTGGGTCTACTTTGGAATACAAATTTTCATCATTGAAGCTGAACTTCCTACATGAAATCAGGCTTACTGGCTACTGATCAACAATTGTAATCTGAACTTCCCCTGGAGACCTCATCAAAGCACTTCCCATGAAGTTGAACCATAGACTGGGGAGGAATGGGTTTAGCGATCCAAATTCTACCCACCCATCTTGGTCAGCGATACCCTCAGTCAGTCTTGACATGAGTAAAAGCAGAACCAAAAGTCATGTGCATCCTGATACATTACAAGAGGAAATACACAGCCCCACCCCTGAAATACTTGCCAAAAATAAAATTTAGCCAGAATCAAAAAGAGTCTCTCCTTCTAACAACTTACGGGAAATTAGGGAGATCGAGAAACAAATATAATGACACTTAGGGAAAACAAGCAGCCAGTATGAGAATGTGGGAAATCCACCAAATGCAATGGACCTTGTTTGGATTCTGATTCACACAAACCAAGTGCAAAGGGACATTTGAGACAAGAAGGAACATTTGCCAGTGGTGATAATGACATTGTGGTTATGTAAAAAGTAAGCTCAGCACACCCATTGTAACCAACAATGTTTTTCCAGACAGGAGATTCCACGGTATTACATCACATGTTCAAGATTAACTATGTTTTTGAACTGGGACAAAATGAGTCCTCTCACACGCCCTTGGCAGTAACATTTAACGATGGGTTATCATTCAGTCATAAACTGCATAGTGGATGCTGATTGCCCAACACAGAGAAGACAGGAAGATTTAAGTGTTCACAGCCTAAAGCACCTTGATAAAGGCAAAAGCAGAATTTCAACGCATTAACTGACTTAGCAAAAAGTACAAGTAATGTTTGGACAGGCCGTGATGAAGAGAGGAGGGCCCAGATGTAGTTGAGGGCACAGGATTTAGTTGCTTCAGCTAAACTGTGGTAATGGATACTTAAAGATCCTGGGAAATTCCATGGCATAGTGTGCTTACAGACCTTGGGGACAGTAAGACACGACACAAGGAAAGCAAACCAACCAGTGAATCAGTCAATATTTACCGATTTTCAGTTTAAAAACTCACCACGTGATTATATATAGACAGTGGTAACGCTATTTTTGAAAAGATCTCTTCTTTTGTTGCCTTTGCGACGATGCAGCTCTCAAGGCACGAGTGAGACCATTTTCATTCTTCTTGGGGTTAAAAAACCACAAGTGGAAACCTCTTCAGCCTATCAAAGCATTGGCATTGAAGGCATCAAGAGAGGAAGAATATTCAGGTAGAGGGTAAACTTGACACCTTGGGAGCAGACTTGAGGCTGTAACTTGGGCATGTGAACACATCTGTTCACAGGCAAGGAATTAAGCCAGGAACCACATGGCAGACTTAGACTTAATTCTGTACAAGATAACGACTTCGGTTATTGACTTGACTTCGGTTTTAAGTCAATTAATTGACTTCGGTTTTTCACTTCAAATAGACCAAACAATAGCATGTCTTTCCTACGGTCTGCCTTAAATTCTTCTCCAGGCTTCCTAACCGAGTCCGTTCTACGCACTGCCTAAGGTGTGCTGTAAGAGAGAGCAGCGGATGACTCAAGAGCAGAGTTCAATTCTATCCCTGGCTCACCTCAATACTCTTGACTGCATTTTCATGAGGTAGTAAGGAGCTATAGCTAGAAGTGAGAGCAGAGATGCCAAGTGGTTTTCAAACTTGTTTTGTATTTTGGCAGAGCGAATGGATAGGACAATTCCTCATCAGTGATGGAGGAGCTCGTTTTCTAGAGTAACCTCCATGTTGCTCACAAATACTAGCTGTCCCTCTTTACAGAAGATTATCCTTCCCTCTCCAGCTTGGTACCATGCTTGGCTACGCGACCCTCTCTGGCCAGTAAAATGTGACTGGAGGTTACGTGGCACTCCTGGTTGGAAGCTTACGAGCCAGGGTGGAGTTCCCCATGTTGTCCTGTCTTTCTCTCACGAGATAGGTGAGGTTTCTGAGAGAGGCTGCTCCCTTAGCTTGGGTCCCAGAGGGAGATGCTTTGGATGAGACCTGCAGCTGGCCCGTGACGGACAGGTAACAGGAGTGGAGAATTCACTCTTGTCGTCCTAAACCACTAAGACTGAGGGGTGTTGGTGGTCTTGTTTACTACAGCGTAACCTATCCTATCCTGATAAACACTCCCCGAGTGGCACATTAGAGTCGAGGTGGGGTGTTGAGAGGAAGCAGGCAGTATTTAAAAAAAAAACCCCGTCAGAAGAGTCTTACGTTCCCCTGTGCTTTCAAGTAGGTAAAGACTGCTTCATCGAGGTGTTACGCTTTGCCACAAGCCATCAGTGGGAGCATCATGGTCTCAAACATGTTGTCAAGCTTTGCCAATATTGGTTAACTGCTTATTTACTTTCTAAGCTACAAACTTACCTCCCAGGGTAATGAGGACATAATTATTGATGGTAACTAAAACTGGCTTTTGGGGGTTGGTGTTAATTTATTCTCTTTTATGTTTTCTCATCTGGCGAGGCAGCTTAACGGCCTTTTCAAGCTTAAATCATTATCAGGGTTTATGATCTCATAACCAGATTAAACTGCTTAGCTATGGAAACAAAACAACAAGGAAGGCTGATGGCGTTTCTGCATTCTGAGGAAGTTCTGGGGCCTTGTATTTGGTGCTGTCGCATCACAATGGCTGTCACTTAACAGAAGAGGAAATTGAGACTCGGAAGTGTCCAGTACCTTGCCTAAAGTCTATCACCAGAAGAGGGGAAGAACAGAAACACACATACAAGCCAATGGAACTATCCATGACCCCAAAACACCCTCCACAGAGTGATTTAAGACCATTCAGCACTGACCCAGATGCCCCCAGAACATGACTTTAAACGTCACTCATACTACATGACCAATGTGGCTCTGCAGGGTCTCAGCACCTTCTAGTCACCCTGGGAGTCCAGCCGGTGCATCGTGCCTCACGGTTTTATGACAGCTAATGTGGGAAAAAGGAAACACAGTCCACAGCGCACAGGCTTTCACAGTCTCCCACTGGAAATGACACCTATCATTTCCATTTCCATTCCATTGGTTCAAGCAAGACACCTGTGCTTGTCTACCTTCACAATGCCATGGGAAAACGTAATTGTGTCATGTGAAGGGGGATGGAGAAATGGAATAATCATTAACATCTAGGAATTTCTGTGGCAGGGGCGTCTGGGTGTCTCAGTTCCTTCGGCGTCCGACTCTTGATTTTGGCTGGGGTCATGATCTCATCGCTCGTGAGCCTGAGCCCCAGGTATGGCTCCACCACGCGGAGTGTGGAACCTGCTTAACATTCTCTCTCTGCCCACCACCCCCCCCCCCCCCCGGCTTGCTCATGCACGTGTGCTCTCTCTTTCTGGAAATAAATAAACTTTAAAAAAAAAGGCTGTAAAACATTTCTGGGTCATAGTAAATATCAAATGGAGTTTCATCATTATCTAAATAAATCATATTTCACTTACAAGTATACAGCAGCTATATAATATATACCCACTGATGCTCACAGATTGGAAAGTGTCAGACAATCGTGACCATCCAACTCACTCTGGAGTGTAGTGCTCAGAACAGGTTAGATTTCCCCCATCTTTCCTATTATAGAGCCTCCAATTGGGAACGAGTAAAAATAATAAATAAAAGGGAACATTTCATAGGTAGGAGTGAAATTCCTATTTTATGCTTATCAACGGGTCTTTCCTTAACTAATTTGTTCCACGCCGTGGTCTGAAAACACCATATGTTTGTAAACAGGTTCACAGGCGCGCGATTGCAGGTAAATGAAGGAAATAAGCACACATTATAAATTATGTCGTTAATAATTAAAGCCAGATAAAATTGTATACATTTCACTAAATTACCTTTCTAGGCTTTGCAAATATTCCGAGGGCAGCTAATCTCTCCATTTTAATTAGATTGCACGTCTTTTTCAAAGGCTACTGTCCTGATGTTTTAATATAAAAAGAACGTTCCTATTTAAGGCAGAAATCTGGAGAGCTGAGAATTAACATTCACTGTTAACCTTTTCTTAAGAGGAATGATTTCACTTCAAGTAAGGAAGACCCTCCATATTTGAACCGCACTTAGGATTTTAAAAACAGAATCATAGCCAATGCCTGCACATCTGTGGCACAATGTATCTAAAATTACAACTCTTACCCGCTTCTTGTATGCCCTTCTTTAGTTCATTTCCCCCTGTACTTTAACATTGCTCAATGTGTTATTTTTTTTCTCCCCCCGAGTATGGCCATTCCTTTTATTTACATATTTATTATACATTTTTATTTGTTTACTATCAAGTTAGCTAACATATAATGTAGTCTTAGCTTCAGGAGTAGATTCCCGTGATTCATCACGTACAGACAACACCCGGTGCTCATCCCAACAAGTGCCCTCCTCAATGCCCAGCACCCAGTTTACCCACCCCCATCAACCCTCAGTTTGCTCGCTGTATTTAAGAGTCTTTTGGGGGCTCCTGGGTGGCTCAGTCGGCTAGGCGAACAACTCTTGATTTCCGCTCATGTCACGATCTCACAGTTTATAGGTTCGAGCCCCGCACTGGGTTCTGTGCTGATGGTGTGGAGCCTGCTTGGGAATCTCTCTCTTTCCCTCTCTCTCTGCCCCTTCAGAGCTCTATCTCTTTCAAAATAAATAAATAAACTTAAAAAAAGGGGGGTCTCTTATGGTTTGCCTCCCTTTCTGTTTTACTCAGTGTTTTTTATCCTACTTATTTTTCATTGCCTCTCTCCCTGTAAATTCAGAGGTTTTTGTCTGCTGTATTGCCTTAGTTTCAATGTCAGGTAATGTGCCTGAAACACAGTAGATGGGCAATACGTAGCTGTTAGATGAAGGAGCCAATGATTGAATTTCACAGTTAAGGAGTACTTGTCACTTGAACATCAACTCTTCCAGGATAGAATCGTGTTCTGTCTTTTCCTCAACTGTTTTCCTGGCCAAAAGAATATCTTTTGGCACAAGTAGGCTCCCGAATAGTAGTTAACCAGGCAGTAATGGAGTCTGAGAAAATGGGTATTATTCAGGTTAATTTAGATAGCTGGCAGCGTGAGTAGACCTGACTTTAAACACGTATCTGTATGGATTAGTGGAGGTTGTGCGATAGATGCCAAATTTTGCTGAGTGGGCATCAGCTTTGCTGAGTGGCTCTCTCTGCCGTGTTAGCTACACACATAGGCTCAGGCAAGGCCAGACCACTCTTTGGCCACACATTTGGTTGACCAACCCTTATTTTTCCTCCAGGCCTCGGCTTAGACACCACCTTTTATAACTCATGTAAGCTCACAAAAACGTATTGGCTGAATGTATTAATTAAATCTTTGAGTTGTTCAGGCCCTAAGTCCTTGGATTATCCTTAACATCACTCTGTTCTTAACCTCCTACGTCAGATCCATCAGAAAATGCTGGCAACCCCCTTCAAAATGTACCGAGAACTTGACCTGGCCTTCCAAACTTCATGGCTACCTTGATCGCTTGCCAGGGCTCTTGGGATGACTCACTAAGTGAATGTGTTGGTTCAGCCATGGCCTCCTACAGTGTGTGTGTCATTCAACAACCAGGCTGATTCTTTCCAAAGGTAAATTGGATCCACATTCTTCTTCCATCTGATACCCACCAGTGTCTTCTCAACTCGCACTAAACACTGATGTTCTTAGCGATCCACGGTTCTTCCTGCGTGACATACCCCCACTGTCCTTCTTGCACAGTGAGCCCGAGCCACATCACTCTCCTTACAGTGCCTCAAACCTACCTAGCACAATTCCCTTGGATGGCTTTGCAATGGCTCTTTCCACTCCTAGGAATGTTTTCCTCCTAGATACTTTGAGGACTTGTTCTCACTTTCCTTTGGTCTGAGCTCAGAAGTGAGTTTATGAGAGCAACCTTCCTTGAGTACCCCTATCTAGAACGGGGTGCACATGCCCATTCCTTAACCCCAACTCTCCTTTTGAAACATATTTACATGTTTATTGTTATCTTTTCTCTCCTCTAGTATGTGAGTTCCAATTGACCCCAATCTTCGCAATGTTTTGTGCCTCATACACAGTCTAAATTCAGGAGGTATTTGTTGAACTGAATCAATGAATACAGGGAAAATTTTTATCCTGAAAAATTTTGTCTAGCTTGTACCAATACTATTATCTGGTAGGGTGGTTTTCTAAGCAAAAATCTGAATCACGTCAAGGGCAGTCAACTCCGTGACAAGGCAACAGAGCTGGGAGATTTTAAACCAATCTTTAATGGGCTTTTAAGAAAACAGGCATACTTGAGCCTGTGCTCAATAGGTAATGCTCCCTATCATTTAGACTTTGTTAAAATGACACCAAAATTCAGAACCTATTCCAAATAAAGCATTTCTTAGAACAACAGAGGATGGAGAAGATCCCTTGGAAAGCCTATAGATAACACATGGTGCTGGTCAATCATGCAGGTTCTGGGATTATCCTGTTGGTTTGAATTATGGTCATGCCATTTCCTAGCTTTAAGGCTGTGCATTGGACACTCTGCTTTTACCAGTTCCCTCACCTTTAAAATAAGAATGCACACGGTTCCTGATGGGTGAGAATAAAGGAGATAACCTAAATGCTTAGCATAGTGGCTGGCACAAAGAGAGAACTAACCGTGAGCTCTTACGATTAGTACCGCTCTGTTCAACACATCTGTTACATAGAACCGGCCACACTTCAATTATGTGCTTAACGTGGAAGAGAAGGAGGCTTTCTTTGTGACTCAGAAAATGTCTTTATTCAGGCATTTACCCTGAAGCAAACTCTTGCTGGGTCTAGGCATGTGGCCATTCATGGGGGTGGGGGAGGGAAGGTCAAGGTCAATCCAGCCCAGTAGAGGCACATGGTTGTAAATGCTATATATATATATACACACACACACACATAAACATATACATAATTATATATATACATATATATGTGTGTATATATGTAATTATATATATGTGTATACATATATAAATATGTATACATATACAAAACTATATATAATGTATATACATCAATTATGTATATATAAATATGTGTATGTATATACATAAAATATTTATATAATATGTATATACAAAATATATGTATATATATGTATATATCTATGTATGTATATATACATGTATATGTACATAGATATCTACATACGTACATACATACACGTATATACTTATATACACACATACATATATCTACTAAAAATAAAAACATGTCAGGATGAATTTCACCAAGGAAGAATGGAGCCTGCTCTCTAAATAGTCAGATACAGAGAAACTATAGTACAGAATTATAGTCAGAAATCAAAAACACAAAGGAAATTTTTTAAATCAATTTGTGCTTGTATATATAGATCTAAGTAAGTGCTTTATGTTTTTGTAGGATGACCTGATGGCTCATGTTTATATTTTTAGTTTGACCAGAGATGTGAATCACGTCATTATGGGCAACTGAGGAGGAGGACTGAAAATTTTTAAAAATTCCTCGAGCACATCGCTCTCGGGCCAGGGTTTTAAACTGGATGTCAATTAAATCTTCCCTCAGTTATAAAATTGTTTTAACAATCTGGAAGATCATAACTCACATTGGTCTGAAACTTATCAAAGATATTCTACTAGATGACCTGCTTCTTCCCATTTAGATGGCATCTTAACTGTTAATTTCAACTCATCTTTCTTTTTATTAAAATTGTAGAGAACTGTAGATTCGCTTGTGGTTGTAAGAAACATCAAGGGGAAAGATCTTGTACACTTTGCTCAGATTTCTTTAGCTCTATGTGTGCCCCTGTGTGCATATGTATATTAAAGTGCTATAGGAGGTTCAAGTATCCTGTACAACAGTCAAAACAGTGAATGGTTCTGAGGCTGTCAGGATTCTTCCTGTTGCCTTTTATAGCCACACTTCCCTCCCTCTCACCAGAGTGCCTAACTCCTGGCAATCAATCCTCCACTTGTAAAATGTTGTCATTTCGGAGCACCTGGGTGGCTCAATTGGTCAAGCGTCCGACTTGGGCTCAGGTCATCATCTCGAGGCTCATGAGTTCATACGCTAAGCTCTGTCAGCATGGAACCTTCTTCAGACCCTCTGTCTCCCTCACCCTCTGCCCTTCCCCTGCTCTCCTGCTCAAAAATAAGCAAACCCTAAAATAAAATAAAATTGTCTCTTCAAAGATGCTGTATAAGTAGAATCCTATAGTCTGACATCCTGGGGATCAACTTTTTTCACTCAGAGTAATGCCCTGAAGATCCTTCCATATTGTTGCTTAGATCAGTCATTCATTCCTTTTAAAGGTTGAATAGTATTCCAGGGTACACGTGTATCACACAGCTGGTTTATCTGTTCAACCTGTGGAAGGAAATCTGTCCCGGTCCCAGTTTAGGTCTATTACCAATAAAACTACTATGAACATTTGTGTACCAGCTTTTGTGTTAATACAGATTTGATTTTTGGAGGGAATAACGCAGGGAGTTTAATTATTGGGTTTTATGGTAGTTGCAAGTTTAATGTATTTAGGAACTGAAACCCCTTTTACAGAGTGGCTATGCCATTTTACACTCTCAGCCACAATGCAGTCTACAAGTGACAGAGTTTCTCCACATAATCAACAAAATTCGTTTTTGTCCCAATCTTTTTGTTTTCGTCATTCTGCTATCTGTGAAATCTACTATCTGGATGCTGTAAGATCGCATCATGGTTTTAATTTTAATGGGTAAATTGTGTTGACTATATTTTCATCGCCTTTGTATATATTATTTTGTGACATATATGTTTCTAGATAGAGCTCAAATTCTAATTTTATTTATTTTTTGAGTTTTGAGAGCTCTTTATGTATGCTAGATATCAGTCTTTTGCTGGCTACGTATCTTGTAAATATTTTCTCCCAGTCTGTAACTTCTGTTTCTCTTCACCTGGGCTTTCATAGAACAGTAATTTCTATTTTGAGAAAGAATTTTTATTAATTTTTCCTTTTGGGGCACCTGGCTGGCTCCGTCAGTTGAGCATCTGACTCTTGATTTTGGCTCGGGTCATGATCCTGGACTTGTGGGACTGAGCCCTGTATTTGGCTCTGTGTGGAGTGTGGAGCCTACTTGGCATTCTCTCCGTCTGTCTGTCTGTCTGTCTCTCTCTCTCTCTCTCTCTCGACCCCTCCACTGTGCACACACATGCATGCTCACTCTAAAATCAAGTAAAAAAAAAATCGGTTCCTTTTATGGATCACACTTTTGGTGTCAAGTTTAAGAACTCTTTCCTTAGTCCCTAGATCCTAAAGATTTTCTATGTGATTTTTTAAAACTTATTTATTTTTTTTTAGTTTATTTATTTTGAACCTACCAACCACAAGATCATGCATGACCTGGGCTGAAGTCGGATGCTCAACCTACTGAGCCACCCAGATGCCCCCACGACTTAACTAATCTTAAGATCCAAAGATGCAAAATCAAATCGGGGCGGTTGAGTTTTCTGGCTGGGGGTGTAACATAGAACTCAGATATAAGCATCCTGGGACATATGGCAGGCTCCATTCTGTCAGCATAGAGTCCCCCTTGGGGCTCAAACCCATGAAACTGTGAGACCATGACCTGAACTGAAATCAAGAGTCAGACACTAAACTGAGCCACCCAGGGGCCCCTGTCAAAATTCTATAGTTTTACATTTTTAGAGTAAGTATATGATCCGTTTTGAATTTTCTTATCAAGTATGAGCTTTAGGTTTGCTTTTGTCCATTGCTCTAGCAACATTTGTTGAAAAGGCTGTCTGGCTTCCACTGAAGCCCGACTATTTGTGGGTCTATCTCTGTCCTCTATTCTACTACAATACTCTGGGCACCTAGCATTTCACCAATACCAGACTTTCATGATTAATGGAGCTATGACGTAAGCCTTCATTTCTGGTAATTAACCCCCTTCACTTTATTCTTTGTCAGGATTATTTTCACTACGTAGGGCCCGTGCCTCTCCATTTAAGTTTTGGAATAAGCTTATGTAGGTCCATAAAAAACCTTGCTAGGATTTTGATAAGAATTACATTCAACATATAGGTCAATTAGGGGGAGAACTGCATCACTATTATTTGCGTCTTCCAATCCATGAATACTGTATATCTTTACATTTACTTAAGCCTTCTTTGACTTTATGCAACAGTTTTTTTTTTCTTTTTAACTTTTAAGTATATCAATCCTATAGGTGCTTTAAGTATTTGATTTTCTTTGGAATATGATGTATGGTGTTCTCTTTTTAATTTTCGTTTTTTCAAGTGTATTGTATGTAGAAATGTGCTTGATTATTTTTGGTGTTGACCTTGTATTGTGGGACGGTGATGACCTCACTCACTAAACGAAATCTTTTTCAGACTATGTTCTGGTCATCCTATCACTGAACTCTCCAACCCTCCAGCAAAAGCCTGAGTTCTTCGGGGTCACTTCTTTCTTTTGAAATGGGCCCCAAACCATAATTTGCTTCTTAATTCTTCTAGACTTTTGACAAGCCACTAAAAGATACTGCCACAGAAGAGTTCTTTATCCATTTTAAGAAATCTGTGATGTGTTTTCACTAACCTACTTTTCATGTAGAACAGATCAAGCCTCACAATGGAGAGACAATCAGAGGTCAGCAATTTATAGAGAACCTAATTCTAATTCTCGAAGGACTTGTCAAGAAACTTAATTTACTAGCTTACAGAAAAGTAAGTGGTTTAGAGACTTGAAACACAAATTTAAGCTGTAAATGATCTCGGAAGTACTAAAACCTGAAGAAGCCATCTTCTCAAGAAAAGTCCAAAAGGTGTTTGGCACCATCCAGCCCAAAATAGCTCAAGAGAACTGATCCTGTGTATCTATCTTTCTTATGTTCTTTTCCCTTTGAAGAGTTTCCTTTGAGAAATTAAACAGGACCAAATCCTCGACTTCATTTTTTTTTTTTTTCCAGGTCCCTCATTTGGATTCAGAACCACATCTTTGTTTAAGGGTTTATGTAGATAAACCTCAATTTTGTCAATCTCAATTTTGTCTAAGAAGTAGGATCAACTTCTAATTTTCCATGTTAAATCCCATACTCTCTACTTTCCCTGGCAATATTCTTGAGATGACTGTACCAGGTTACATCCCATGCTGGGCCAGACGGTCTCAGTAAACTGAGTAACTGTCCCCACGCTATTTGCTCAGTAGTGCCACTGGCATAGTCTAAAACAGTTTATACTCAGCAAGTTCAGATGCTTCATATTATGGCATCAAATGCTGGAGAGAACAGAGGAAAATCCCAGCGATGCTCGTTGTCTGTGCCCTTTCCTACCCAGTTCTGTGAGGCATGTGGAAGTCTCCTGGGATAGCCTGAGGCTTCTTTGGTGAGCCTCTGACTCGAGCAAAATTAATCCACATGGTTACATTTTCCTAATCATTTGAAGGAGATGAGGAGGATTCTCCAAGCAGCAAGATCTAATATTGCAATGGCAGATGAAACTGGCACTTTTTGTCATGAGTCGTTAGAGAGTATGTTGTAACCAGAATAAAAAACAGATGCCTTGGGTGAGAGGGACGGTCAGGAAATGGGAATGAACCAAGCAGGGCATAGGACAGTAGAGAGCAGTGGGGATTGAGGAGAACCCAAAATGCAAACTTGCCTGGAGGCAGTGAAATTTCTAACCAACTCTTCAGGTATTGAATAGGACTGAAAGACCAAAACAGAACAACTTGCCACCTAAATTTGTTTACAAGATCACTAGGATTAAACCTCCAGGGAGTGGTTGAAACTTTTAAGAAAAAAAGTGCTCGGGATTTCAAATACTGTTAACCTGCAGATGTCTCAAGATCACCAAATCTAAGACTAAGGAGGTGGTGACTAGCCACAGGTTAGCCTCAAAAGATGGGTGAAGGACTCTCCTTACCCCGCAGGCTACCCAAGCCTCTAGTACCGTATTAGAAGCTGCATTCAAAAAATTGCCTTTTAATTCAAGCAAACAGACATTTATGAAAATTACTTTTCCGAGAAACATATTTATGTGCGTTATAAACAAGAACACTTTTTTAACATTAAAAAATTTGAACTTTAAAAAATATGTAAAATGTTCAAGAAATGTAAACAGGAATTTTCATCTCGTTTTCCATATGGTTATGTAAGCACCTTAAATATCAACACAGATCACAGACAAGCCCATTTACATTCATAGGAATTTTCTAAATAAGAAAAAATTCATTAAAAAATTGTTTCCAAAATTAAATGTTATTTTTTGGCAGCTCAAGTAACGCTTCTTGCAATCAGAAATTCTGAAGGATAATGTGTGCTAAGTAAAATGTCCACATAATTGAAGTTTTTTTCCTTAAGAAGCAACTTTGAAATGTTTATATTTAACATATGCCGTAGACACTTTCCTACAGGTTTATCTAAATTTTTGTGTCTGAAGATACTGAATATGAAATTAGATTTTCTTGATGACTCACGTTAGCATCCTAACCATTCATAATTGCTCAGCATTTCCTTCACAATTTTCCTCCCTTTTTCCTCACTGGCTGGTTGTTTGTAGGAACTTAGGGCCTTATTTTATCTTCCTTGAGTCTCTCTAGCAACTCTAGTATTCACCCTTGGAATAGGCAAACATCTTAGATTGTTAGAAATATTTGTTAAACTTCAACTTAAAAAACACTATTATTTATTTACTTTGAGGGAGAGAGTGAGAATCCCAAGCAGGCTCCATGCTGTCAGCACAGAGCCCCACGTGGGGCTCGATCCCACGACTGTGAGATCATGACCTGAGCTGAAATCAAGAGTCAGACACTGAACCAGGTACTTAACTGACTGAGCCACCCAGGGGCCCCAGTAAGTAATTATTGAATGAGATTTTAAGACCTAGCTAATTTGAGAGGAGGTAGTTGGGACAGTTCTGTGACAATTGTTTCAGGTAATCGGTTCCTTTAGGTTTTTGCTTTATTTGTGGTTTTTGTCTTTTTGTATTCCTTAGTTTTTTGATTAGAGCTTATATTCTAAAGTTGCAAGAACACTGATGTCTAGAACTGCAGCTTTGAAAAAGAAAAGGCTATTTGGTTTCTGGTTCAAGAAGCCACCTTTTGTGTGTTAAGATGGAACAAAAGCTCTCTTTTTCTTTCTGGTCTCCAATACATACATATTTAAATGTGGTCCAAATTTAAACTGGCAGAAAGGTTTAGTTTTTTCAACCAAAATATAAATTTTTAGTCTTACTTTGCAAACACACACACACACACACACACACTTATTCATAATATAAAATAGAAAACAAACGTATATAGTATGAATTTTTAGGACTCCATAAGGAGTTACCACAAACTGGGTGGTTTAAAATAACACAGTTTGGTCTCTGATGATTCAGGAGGCTAGAAGTCAAGATCAAGAGGTTATCAAGCTTAATTCCTTCCAGAGACTCAGTTTGTTTCATGCCTCATTTTAGCTTTTGGTGGTTGCCAGCATACCTTGGCCTTCTGGTCTTCTCTATACCTTTTTCACCTAGGCTTGGTTTGTATGCATGTATGTATGAGTGTGCAAATGTGTGTGTGTGTGTGTGTGTGTGTGTGTGTGTGAGTTCTGTTATCAAGAGTCTCTTATGATTTGCCTCCCTGTCTCTTTTTTCCCCTTCCCCTATATTCATCTGTTTTGTTTCTTCAACTGTACTTATGAGTGAAATCATATGGCATGTGTCTTTCTCTGACTTATTTCGCTTAGCACAAGGAGTTCAGTTCTTTACATCTGTGAAGGCACTATTTCCAAATGAGGTCACATTCACAGGTACCTTAGGTCAGGATTGGAACATACCTTCTTTTGAGGGGGGAGGGTACAATTCAACACCACACTTATATGTACATTATTACCTATTTCATAGGTGCTATGGAATGTGCAATGTGTAATTACATCAAGTACAAACTTTCTAGACAATTTTCAAGATATGGAGGAGATAATCAACTGCAAATCGATGGTTAAATGGCACCATCTTGCAAAATTAAAGATTTTAATGTCCTACTTGGAAGAAGCATGTAACCTTTCAAGTCAAAGAATGAAGTTCCAACCCCAGGAAGCTCTCTATTCTGGCCACTCTATCTTGATTTTAAGTGAACATTCTAATTAGAACCGACCCTCATAATCACTTTTATATTAATAGCATTATAAGGTAAATGTTCTTCTATCTGGGTTTTATCTCTCTGCTATAAATTGCATTGTTACTTCCTATCATGCCCCTTGCATTATCAATTATTGGATACGCTTTTAGGCAGAATTGGGGCCATGAGTAATTGTAGAGGCATCTGATAGATGGGAGAAATTTTCCCTTCCCTTGCAAGACTGGATCTCTTTGGCTGTGAAAACGTTGGTGTAAGTCAACCCTTAATTCATCCTTTCATGTTTTGGAATGCCACTCCAAAAAGCTATTCAACAGGTAAAGGGATTCCTAACAGAGGAGTCAGAGGCTGATTTTTAGTTTTTGTCATTTTTTCTGGTATCTTGCTAAGAACAAAGCGCCTTTACACTGGTTCACATCAGGGGCTTCTATCTCAAAGTCATACACCTTATAGTTCGGTCTACAGCAAAGGAAAAGTTTATGTTGTACGACACCAGACTCTTCCTTTTACACTTTTAACTTCGGTGCCAATTGCTGCCCTCCAAGGAGAAAACATTTTAGACATTACCATTGCCAGACTCACCCAGAAATCCAGCTTCGTTCATTTTCACTCTTAATCCTGGTCTGATTTATGTCTGAACATAGTTTTTACAGGTATCAGGTTGCCTTTCTCATAAGACTTTTTAATGCGCCCCGTTCTCTAGTGATAATGGTCTAACGGGCCTGCGTCTTCTGAATGATACAAAAGTGTGCATTGCCCCAAGACACTCCAAAGACTTCGTGGGTTGAGGCAAGATCTGCTGGACGTTGGTAATGGTATAGTAGCTGACAAAAATGTCAAAAATATAAGTTATGGTTCCAGTCCACTTGAAACGCTAGAATATGTTCCCCCAGTCACCTTATTAATGGAGATATATTATCTCTCTGAGAATTTCCTGTCAAACTCTGTTAAGTAAATAAAGGATCAGTGAAATATCAGAAACAGGGCTAACAAATGGAGCCAAGTCCTCCACTTGAAAGAAGAGAGCCAGCTGTTTACTGTGCTAATTCGAAACAAAATGGAAATGTATGTTTTTCATCTTTGTGGAATATGATTTTCAAACATAGGTTGAAAATTGGCTTTAGAAACGACTTTTTTTTTTGTAAATAAAGGATTATTACTGGTCTGGTTTGTGTGACAAATGTGACCAGGCTCTGACAAAAGACAAATGCCTGGCTGAGCCTTGTGTATTGCTTCTAAATTCAACTCAAACCACAAAGTAATGTTTGAATCATTCACCGGGTTTAGTCTCCATGTGTCAAGATCACAACAGACTAGACTTTTTTTTCCTAAGTCTGGGATTCCTAATTGTCACTACCAATGACAAGGCCGGACATAGGAAGACTGGAACAGATGAGCAAAGCCACCCAGCTCTCTGGTTCTGGTGCAGCTATGTGGGTCTCCCCTATACCCTGTGTCGCTGGTCATCCAACATATACTTGGTCTTTCATCCTGTAGGCCAGTAGTTCTCAACTGGGTGTGATTTTTTTCCTGCCCGTTGCTTTGGGCAATGTCTGGATACAGTTTTCATGCTCACAACTCAGGAGGGAGTTTGCTACCGGCATCTAGTGGCTTGAGACCAGAGAGGCTGTGAAACATCCTGGAAGGCACAAGACAATCCCCACACCCAGTTAGGGTCTGGCCCCAAATGTCTAGAGAGCCAAGTGATAAATCCTGCGCTACAACAGCGGTTCTCAATCTGGATCTGTGTCAGAGCCACCTGGAAAACTGAGAAGGAACTTGGAGGCCCATGCTCACTCCAACAGTTGAGGGTCTGTTCTTTTGCAGTGTTACCAGGTTTACAGGTGATTACCACCAAAGTTTAGCCATCAGCGCTTTGGGTTATCTGTCAGGTTCGAAAACTGGACATGAACCATCATATAAAACCTTTTTGGAATATATCCCCTGCAGTTGCTCTCGCTCTCTTGCACAGCAAAGAAAGAAATCCTAGGACAGTCATCGATTGATCATGATTTCTCCAGACCGGTATTTCCCAGTCTGTGGGTTGTGCAGTTACAAGGGCTAGGAGAATCCATAGATGATCTAATAACATCCACATTCATTTAGAAAGTGTAGCTCACTGGAGATTTAAAAAAAAAATGTTTATTTTATTTTGAGAGAGGGAGAGAGAGAACAGGGGAGGGGCAGAGAGAGGGAAAGAGAGAGAATCCAAAGCAGGCTCCATGCTGTCAACGTAGAACCCCATGTGGGGCTAGATCTTATTGTTTGTGACATTGAGACCTCAGGCGAGATCAAGAGTCAGATGCTTAACTGACTAAGCCACCCAGGCACCCCGGAGGTTTCCAAAAAAAAGATGAACAAGAATATATAGCTATGGTCATATGTGGGTTCATGAAATATTTTGGTCATCATTTTGCAAAGGGTCCCATGACTTGAAAATCACCTGCAGACCCTATTTTCAGGATTTTTCCAAAATGTTCTCTTTCTTATTCTTCACCCAAAGTATCTATGACACCACTTTCTTCTGGGATGCCAAGTTTTCTACATATAATACCTGGCTTAGATCAATTTTTCTCCAAGCTTGATTTTGCAAACAAATCACCTGGGAATCTTCTATCCTACAGATCCCAGTTTGGTTGGTTTTGACTTGTCACTCTGCATTTGTGATAGGCCCCCTACAAATGCCCCTGGTCCTCAGACCACAATGTGCGTAGTGGGGATTCAGACGTGGTCATTTCTTGATATTTATGTACTCTACACATTACATTTTTTAAAATACTTCCACTTGATCTCAGTAAGGTGAGAAAAAAGTATGTATCCACTCCACGAAATATCACAACTCACATTTAGCTTGTATAAACCTTAGACAAAGTCCTTCTTCTACATGAACTGATTAATTTCTTGAACACAAGGTTACTAGACCATAAGAACACTGGATAGAAACTCAGGCGGCAACAAAATCCCCTATAGAAGATCTTGACTCTGGGATAGCTCTACCGTGGGGATGCTTTGCATCTCCCTGAATATGAACTTCATTTAATTCTCAGTCAACTCTGCCATCATCATTTCTACCAGAATGGCCATGGCAAAGGAAACTAGAACCTCACGGCAATCAAGTGGGATCACCGGGGTCACTTTAGAGTTTGTCGCATATCTTGATAAATGTTCCTAACTATTCCTCCCTGTCTGCAGCTATTATTTTCTTTTAATACATAAACTTCAAGACACTAGCAATTGTGACATAACCTATTAGATGGAGATTAGATTTAATAGTTCTCTCAAAAATACCTAATCAGGTGGATTTCCAGGACAGTTCATTGGTTTTCTATGGTAGAAATGGGACATTTGTGTAAGAAAATCCGTATTTAATAGATTCTCAGTATGGATTTGCAGAGGAGTACCACTTTAAATAAAATGGTCTAGCCCAGTGGGCATTTCCTCGTCTGGCCTAGGTTCCGGCACTAAAATCTGGCTAATAAAAGAACGTAAAGCCTATACAATCGTAAAGAGTGGTGAATTAAGATACCAAATGTTCACTCTGTATTGATAGCTAGGTTTGAAAATAAATACTAAGGTTAGGGGGACAAATGCTGTCTCCCCCAGCAAGAAGCCATACACAATAGAACTCACCTAGTTGTGTAGCAACTTTGAGTCACCCTAGCAAAAGGGTATGAGGCAGGAATAGGAGTTTTGAGACTCTGTCAATTTTTGAAGGTGGAAGTCTGAAGTTTTGTGTGCTATCTCCTGATTTAAGTCTGGAAAAATAGACTTAAATCCCTGCATGGAAAAAAAGTCAAACGATAATGGAAGTTGAATTTGGTTTCCAAAGCCTAGTTTACAACCTTTGCTCTGAAGCAATGGCTCTCCAGTTGTGGTTCCCAGACCTGCAACATCGCCATCACCTGGGAACTTGTTAGAAATGCACATTCTCAGGCCCCAGCCAGGTCCTCCTGAATCAAACTCTGATAATAGGGTCGAACAATCTGTGTTTTCTTTTTTCTTATAGTTCATTTTGAGAGAGACAGAGAGAGAGAGAGAGAGAGAGAGAGAGAGAGAGAGAGAGAGAGATGGGGACAGAGAATCCCAAGCGGGCTCTGCGCTGACAGTGCAGAAGGGGCTGGAACTCATGAACCAGGAGACCATGACCTGAGCTGAAGTCAAGAGTCAGATGCTTCATCGACTTAGCCACCCAAGTGCCCTTAGCAATGTGTGTTTTAGTGAGACCTTTACATGGATCAGCTCCAAGTTCCAGTTTGACAACCGCTGATCTAGAGATTTTCCCACATGCCTCGTCTTTTTCTTCTTGCCGTAAGCCAGATCCTCTGCCTCAGCTTACTGTTCAGCACTACAACCCCAGGAACTTTTAGGTAGAGGCTTGTTCTTGGCCGTTCTAACTCTTACCCCTTGGGGCCTGTCCACACCTTTATATCATCTATCCACTTTAACCTGTTTCTTAGCTGCTTACATGTCTAGCTTGTAAATCCTTTGGTCCTTTTACTCTTAGGCTGAACCACAGGAAATGCCTGTGTTTGGAGGTCAAACCTTATTGGTTCTGATGCAACATACTCGGTATTATTGTTGTTTATGATACACCTTCATTACCTCAAAAACTTACAAGCAGCTAAGGAAGTAATGTGTATAAAACGTTCATCCCTGTACTGGTACTGAGTAAACTCTCAGTAAATAAGAGCTATTTCTATTATCATGTTTTCAGTGGTTGATCCAGCAAGAAAACTATTTTCTCTGTCAGGACAATACTTTGAAGCTCAAGAAGGGGTTGGAAATTTAGTCACAAAGCTAGCAAGAGGCATGGGTAGGACTTGTATTTCGGTTCCCCGATCTTGTGATTTACCATGTTGTATGGTCCCTTGGTCTATCCCAGAGAATATCATCACTGGGTTTGCTGCTTCTTCTTGGATGTGCCATTTGGACTTGTCAGATCCCTTGACCAGACCTTGCCCTGCTCTGCGAGCCCATGACATAGTTTAACAGAGGCTCTGCTTCAAGGTAGAGGGAATCCCAGGGTGATGCCAGCTCTGAAAAACGCCTGATCTATTCCAGTGTGATTCTACTGGTAAATAGAGGTCAAGGGGGAGGCAAGCCTGTCAGGAGAGAATACAAGAATCGCTATATTCCAGTTAGATTGATGGGGCTGCTAAAGGAGAGCGTGCCCCTGACCACTGGCAGGACATGTGGGCTCCCATAGCCAGTACCAAGAAATCCAGGAAAGGCCGGTCATGCCCTGAATGTGTGTCAAGGCCATTGGTAGAAAAAGCCCCAGGTCAGATGAGGTGGCCAGCAGAGGGCAGCATGCGTGACTGTGCTCCGTCAGTGCAGCCATTACCTGAAACAAGAGAGCCATGGCGAAAGCTTGTGTCTTCCTCTAACAGCAACCCTCAACAAGGAGGCGACAGGGAATTCTTAACTCAGCTCTGCTGCAAAGCTAAATTCCCATGGGCCGTGCCACCTAGAGAAGGTTGCTCTTTCTAATTTTCTCAGGGATAGAGAAAGGGTTCGTGCTGGTCCTGAGTCAAAGTAAGTAGGGATAGGATAGGAAACAGGCTGAGATCTGGATGCCTCCATATCAGACAGAGAGTTGTATAGGACCTTTGAAGTTTAGGTAGCAGTGAGGAATGGTAAGATGTTGTCACGTGCTTATTGAGAAGCAGAGAACATCTATCACGTAGCCCTCAAGAGCTTTTTAACCAATTATTAATAAACTTTAGGTTTTAGGTTCGTTAACAAATGGGGCAGAAAATGAGTCGAGTGGTTATACATGGTCTTCCATCCTTCACCCCCTTCCTCTCCAGCTTCTACATCTTGCTGTGGTACAAGTGATGAACCAGTATTGATACATTGTTAACTAAAGTCCATTTTTTATATTACTTTTTATACTTGGTGTTGTCTAGTCTGTGTTTCCACAAATGCCTAGTGAACTCTATCTGCCATTACACTATTATACATAATGGTTTCCCTGCCCCCGTGTTCTCCTCACTCTTCCTCTCCTCCAGTCATGCACTGTTGATCTTTTTATTAGTTCCATAGTTTTACCTTTTCCAGAATGTGATCGAGTTGAAATCATAGAACATGTAACCTTTTCAAACTCGCTTCCTTCATTTAGCAATATGCATTTAAGTTTACCTCATGTTTTTTCTTTGGCTTAATAGCTCCTTTTTAAAATATAAATACTATGTAATATTCCATCGTGTGGCTATCCCTTGAAGTTTTTGATTTGCCACATCAGGTGCTAAGTGCCTGGGAATACACAATCAGCCACATCTAAAACTTTTACCACCAACCTGATGCCCAGAGCTTTGCATGGCAATCTTAATGCATTAGTGTGTATATACCAGTTCCCCTATTTTACGGGTGGAAACTGGGGTTCACCGTAGTGAACTTGCTCAAAGACAGCGTGGGGTAGAACCTGCATTTCAAGGAGGACCTTTATCCTATTTTTTCCCCTGTCCTTTTAATACAAATATATGTAGGCATTGTCCTTGGGACACTGTAGTTTAGTGGAAACTAAGACCAAAGAATTTGCATTGCAGGCCTCAGATTCTCCACTGGTTATCCGTGCACTTAATCAAAATTCTCTTCCCTTGCCAAATGTCTCTTTCCACACCATAAAGGTCCTCCAAAAATTGGGCCTAGTACACTATGCAGTTCAGATCTTGCCCTCAGTTTGTATTTTGGGCCAGAAAACAAAAGTCTGCTTCAAGTAAATGGGGACCCCCTACCATATTATAATCTGGTTTCAAGGCCCATCCTTTGCTCGCTGTACCACAGTCCCCAGCTGAAAGACACAGGTTCAGCTGCTAAGCCAGACTCTGGCTTCTTTAATTTTCTATACTTAGCAGGTCCTCTGACATCTTGGCCAGATGCTTTGCTGCTGGGAAACTCAGGATGTCCAGTGATCATTGTTGGCAAGGCTTCTGGACTGCAGTTCAAGGTCAGAAGAGTAGAACAATATATTCTCTCCTCTCCAAAAGGCAACTAGAGCTCACATGTTACAAGGGACTTCCTTGATTTCGGCTCCTCTGCCCGGGGCCCACAAGTCTTCTCTAATTAATTTACCTGAGGCAACAATATGTTGAATTTTCCCTAAACGCTACTTTGAATTATTTCTTCTTCCACTTAAACATTCACAGGGAAAACAACGACTTTACAGTGTAAAAGCCCGACAGACACTCTCTTAATCTAGTGATTAGAGTTATGACCAGGAATGGGAGGAGTGGAATTCCAAGCCACCAGAAAGGATGCCCCAAGTGGAACACAGCATCACTCCAGTGATTTTCTCGCCAAAGCGGAGTTACCTTAATCTAAACATGAAAGGTCATTAGACAAATCCAAGTTGAGGCACACTCTAGCAAAGCAGTGACTGTCAATCTTCAAAAGAGCCCAAGTCATGAAAGTCAAGGAAATGGCTGCAAGCTCAAGAGGGCAAAAGAGACGAAGCACGTGCAACATGAGACTCTGATCTGGATCCTTTTGCTCTCAAATGGGCCAACTGGCAAAACCAGAATGGGGTCTGAAGGTTTAATCAATGGGGGCAGAGCAACTACATCTAGTTTCCTGAATTTTGATATTTTACGTTGGTTATGTGGAAGAATGTTCATTCATTTATTCATTGGTTTATTCACTTATGAGAAATAGCATGTGAACAAGAGTCTCAGAGAAAGGGAGAGAGAGAGAGAGAATCCCGTGAGGTGCAGAGAGAGAGAGAGAGAGAGAGAGGGAGAGAGAGAGAGAGGAGAGCCCTTAGAGGGGCTCAAACTCCCCCAAAGCGGGGCTCAGGTCCTGAACCATGAGATCACAACCTGAGAGGAAGTCAGAAGCTTAACCAACTGAGCCACCCAGGTGCCCTGAAGAACGTTCTTGTTTGGAGAACATACTGTGTCAAGTAGTGGGGATGACAGGACCAGTCATGCCAGCAACTTCATCTTCCTAATGTCCCTGCATGTTTGCCCAAGTTGGAGATTGTTTCAAAAAAAAAAAAAAAAGACAAGATAGCTCCCCATGGCTGCATCCTTATCCATAATGCCTTTGGCACCTACGTCAGACTCTCGAGAATATGATTCCACCATCCTTTTATTGCCTTTGGGTCCCCTGCTCCTGTTTTCACTATTCTAAGGGAAGTCAGTCTCATATTTTGGCCAACACTCCAATCATAGCAGCCCTCTCCATGTCCATTTTTCCCATCAGCTGGACTGTTAGCATCTAGCACCCCATTTAGTATTGATCTATATGAAGAGATCTCCTCCCTGACAACTCAAATGGACCCTCTTGGGAAGCAGTGCCTACTGCAGACACTTTCATGCATACCTTCTTCATAGTATGTGCTCAATAAACACTTGATCTCTGGCTCAACAATGCCTGATCAGATGTTCATGGTTATGGAATAAAGACCTATTTATGATTCATTTCTCCATGAAAAACTCAGCACTCTACTAATACAAAGGATTCCTACTCTTCCTGGGCTTGACTGAAAATTTAAACCATGTGGCAGTGAAGGTTCAAGAGCCAACTTTCTCAAGCCTAATAAAAGCTCAGCTGTAACCTCTGTGAAATATTCTCCAACAAACGACTTGATCTGGGTGTCCGTCTGAGACTTCTTGCATCTCCTAACTCTCTTTTCTTGTTGGTTTTTTATCTCACTAACACTTGCGTAGTAAAGTGTATTCAGCAGATACAAAACCTGAAAAGTCACAGAACTGAAGAAGGGAGCCCACATGCTGCGTTCCTGCAGGAACATTAAACCCATCTCTTTCACACCCAGTAGGCAAATCACACACACTAATTCCTGCTTATTTCTAAAGATTCTGGTCTTTTAAAGCTATCTTGTCCTCAAGCTCCATCAGGTCTTTGGTAGGAGGCAAATCAAGTGAATAGAGGTAGGGTAGGACATGAAGCATAGGGAAGTCTCCACAGCATAGGACATCTGCATATATGTCTTTTAGGCAAACTAACTGCTTAACTGCATGCCCAGAAACATTTTTGCCCATTTAATTTCACATCTTCTGATTATGCTTTGATAGGAAGACAAAGTCTCTGGCACTTAGTGTATGTCTCTGTTTTTGTGACTGTACTTGCTCAACCCAATTTTGGAAATATGGCCTTCGGTGGCTCATTTTTGTATGATTGGTACATAATGATACTCATCAGTAGCTTATTGCTATGTAATCAAAATCACTCAAGATTTCAATGCTGCACTAATATTAACTTCAACCATTTACTATTTTAATGAAGTGAGTGTTGATATAAACATTTGCATACTTATTTGTCAATACAAACAGATTTGATGTTGAGTAATAAGGTCATTAAAAGTAATCACATATTTATGTTTTTAATCCCCATTTCCCTCCACCCCTTGCTCCAATTCCTCTCTTCTCTACCACTGAACTAAGTAAGTCAATAACGGAGCATTGAAACTACAGTACAGGACCACTTTGGGCTTTTCCATTATAAAATGTGTCATTTTCATGTGAAAATCTGCTGGCAGGTGCCAAAGGTACAGAGGAAGGTCACATTCTCTGGTCAGATTCCTTTAAGGGCCCCAGAGGCCACAGAGCTGAGCTGGGGAGTTCGAAGCATTCAGTAAAATCCCAGATGAGACCAAACCAACAAACAAAAATTCCCAAACCCAACACCTCAAGCTACAGTACAAACGCACATCCGGGACCAAGCTCAGGCTAAAGTCTCTTGCCCTCCTTCTCAGGGCACCCCCAATCTGGGCAACAGAGAACCCCAATCTGGGCTGTGGGAGAGGAAATAAACTGGGACATATAGAGGAGAGGAAGGGAGAAGCTGGAGTCACTTTCTAGAAGCTACAATGCTTAGCATTAGAGCCTGAAGAGATCCTGGAGAGCCCTTGACTAAAACTTATTTTACACACCAATAGTAAGAGACTCAAAGAGGTAATGTGATTTGCCTCAAGTCATACAGCCACTATGGATGTTTCATCAAAACTGTTCTTAAGAATGTTTTTTCTCCTCAAATACAAGGAATTCTGCTGGTAGTCAGAAAGAGGATCAGTTATCCTAAGAAAAGGACTCTACCTGCGACAGTACACTAACTAGGAGCCTCGGTGGATTATATATTGTGGCCAGAACTGACTTTTTTCTGATCATTCTTGACGCTGGCTGAGATTTTCGCTACACGTAGGAAGCCAATGTGGTCAACTGTTTTCTAGCATTCAGCCATATTTTTGGATCTGGGCTTTGGGATAAGATCTTGTGATAAGATCTGGGCTCTGTGATAAAAATTACTTTCTGACTTTTAACTGTAGGTCTGAAAAGGTTTCTGCTTTTTAACTATAGGTCAGAAAAATCCTGGAAGCTATACAGTCAACTAGACACGTGTGCAGGGAAGGCTTTTCCAACTTGGTACTAGAGAGTAAAGCTGAGGAAATGTTTTCCATGGTCTTCTACGCAGTGACCATGAGGACTCAAGAGTAGGCATTTAGGTAGGAAGCAACTTCCTTGTATTGGGGTAGAGTACACAAAGAAGGTACAGACAGACCCACACTCTTCTGACTGCCCATCCCCCTCTCTCCCAGCATGTCTCCTCAGAGCTGGAGAGTCAAGGCACTGTCCATGATCCCTCGACTACAGCTCAAACACTGCTACATATGTATATTCATTGCTGGTATGAGGGTGGACATCAGAGAAGTGTCAACACCTCAAGGCACTCTCCATTTAAGACCTCAACAGCACCTGGTCTCCTCACCCTACGATGGAAGTTCAGTCGTCCCATACTGCAGGCCTCCTTCCCACCCTTAAGACACACCAGTCACAACAGCCACCTGCCTCACTCTCAACATAACTGCTTTAGAAGAAGATTATCATTCATTGGTTCATTTACTATGATCACTCAACCGGGGTCTTACCTGCTCTTAGCCTCACAGCTTCTTTTGATCAGGTTGACAAAATTGAGTCAATTCTCAGGACTGACACATTTTTTTTTGGAAGCAGCCTATGTATAGAGGTTTGGAGCCCAGGTTCTGCAGGGTTCCTGAATGCAAATGGGGCTGTATCCCTCAATAATGATGGTAACAGCAGCTGAAGCAGGTAGTAGCAACAGGGGTGGACCTTATGCAACACTGTTCTGAGGGCTTTATAAGTACTCTCACACTTGATCGCTGTTCGACTTTCATCCAGTTGCTTAACACCTTTGAGCTTCAGGTTCCTCAGGCAAAATGAGGGCAAGAGGACTCAATTTAGACTGTTACAAGGACAAACAAACCAAAGACGCAGCAGAGGACCTAACATCTTTTAACGTTAACATTCCAGGCAAAAGATCCTGACCAGTTAAAAGCTACCTGAAATTATTAATTACAAGATACACTGGAAAGCAAACCATTCAGTTTGGTGTATTTGGACTTTTCATGAAGAAATCCTCAGCTGAAGTCTGGAACATCTTCTCTGCACACTAACCACCAGCTAGCTTGCCACGGATGCAAAACAAAGATTGGAATACTACGGACCCGTGGTGGCTTCTAACTTCTTTCTTGCCCTTGGAAACCTGTAAAGCTTATCTTTGAGGCAGGATAGCTTCCATTTATAGGACTGACCTGAGGGTGTGAAGACTCATGATTCAGTATTTTCTTCTTTTGCTTGGTCAAGCAGGCTTATCATTAATAATTTAGAAGCTGTTGGTACAAGAACCGATTCTAATGATGTGCTGTAAAGTTGGTAAGAAAGCGAGCTGTTGAGCTGGACAAGATGCTAAGTGATAATGATGATAATCAATTATAATGGAATATGCAAATACTGTATTGTTATGAAGAACGGAGAAGCACTCAGTCCATCTCAGCATGATACACATCCCTGAGAGAATCGTGACATTACCCCACTCTACTCAGAGTCAATGACTTACCTGGGGACCCAGGTAGGAATCAGCAAATCTGCCTTTGAAACTAAGGCATTTTCAAGTCCAGTTCTGGGAACTGGCACAAAGCAGACAGGGCATCCTGGAGCTACTGGGTGCAACCCCATCAAGCAGGAGATAAATTGCCCCACTGGTCCAAAATGAATGAGGCTTTGTGGCCTTCTAGAATGTTCACTCTGTTTGGAGTGTAATGGCAGCCCAAATGGCCAGAAGCTGAGCTCTGAGAAGCCCTAGCCGAAGATTCTTCGGGACAGAATAAAGAAACATTTACCTCACAGATCTAGGGGATTGAAGTCAAATTCTCATTTGATGTTAGAAAACCAACTTGCTGGTGATGAGTAAATATCTTCCCAGGAGATACTTGGTATAAAGTGTATTCCAATGACCTCATGCAATGTGCTGGTATTTACCTCGACTTGGGAAAAAATGATGGTCTACTACGAGACAGGATACAGCTGTTTAACCTCTTTAGCGTGTGCTTTGCAAGATCTCCGTGCGTTCATAAACAAGCCGTCAGGTTCCGGCCAACCTTACCGGTGTGGATGCACTCAGCTGAACCTGTAAACCTCTCACTTCATTCATTAGCCATACCTTTCCAGCCGTTGTTTATTATTCCTCGAGATAAATGAAACTGTTCTATTTCTTGCCAGGGCTCTTACGGAGAAACCTGGCCCCCTTTTTTTTTGGTGTTGTCGTCGTTGGTTCTTTGTCAGGCTCAACCAAAAAATTGGTCAGAACTCAATAAAAAAATTAAAATCAAGCCCAATTGACTAAATGTGCCTTCGATTGTTAATTAAGTCAATGATTCTGTTTTTTAAATCAAGAGCAAACTAAAGGAGCTTCAAATTAAAAAAAACAAATCAAAACGATGCACTCCCAGCCGGGGATAGTGATCAGCGGAATTGCTGGGAGAGGCCCACCGGTCATCAGACAACACAGTAGAGTCTCTGATGATCTTAAAAAGAATTTGTTAAGGTCTAAGGGATAACCCACAGATCTTTCTTTCCCCCACCCCCCCCCTCCACAAGGAAGTAGCCCTATTTGTCAAGTAGGGAAGCGTGTGGGGAAGGCTGACTCAAAAAGTTCAAAAACAAGTTTGCAGTTTGCAGGAGACATAATTCACATGAGGCCCACATGTTACGGGGTCAGTAGATTCTTCATTTTTTTGTAATCATAGCTTTTGAGACCCTCTCTATGGATCCTTTCTCCAGAGAAATGTGGAAGCTTTCAACAGTGAGCATACAATTTAAAGTGGCTCATGGGTCCCCAAATACTACCCACGGAGTCCAGAACTTAGGGTAAGACTATCAGTTTCTGGTATAATCAGTTGAGAAGCCCAATGAGAGTAAGAAGTTGCCTGGCGAGCTAATATTCACATATTTAATGGTATCAGACTAAAAAAACACAGTGCATGAACTCCATGGTGCGAACACCTTTACTTTGCCTCAAGAACAATCCTCAGTTAGAGAGAGGCTCCCTCTCCTCCATAGGTAAAACCGGGTCGGGCAAGGTCAACGCTCCAAGTCCAGATGCTCTTTTTTTTTCTTGGCTTTGATTTCAGACCAACACCAATCCGAACACTCTGTTTCCTGACTGACACATTCTTCCTTCAAGTATGTTGATCTGCGTAAGCCTTGTTGGCTGAGTGCCATGTGAGTCTTCAAGCGATCTGCCCTATCTCTCCCTGGATCTACTCTGTGTTTATCTTGCCTTTTGATCTCACAGAGTAAGGTCTTATTTCCAAATTCTCCAAGGAATACCCTGGCTCTAGTATTCTGTAAGGCACAACACCAGACCCTAGACCTAACATTTATTTTATTCCTTCTCCGTGTAAGGTCCTCTGGCTCCCATCTGCTAGACCTTGACTTGTTTTTACCTCACTGCCACATTAGGCCCCACGTCCCAACTTCGATCATCAGATCCATTTTACAGGTGAGCCAACTGACACCTAGAGCGTTTCACTTAGGCGAACAAAATTACATCGTCAATGCTAGCTTTGGAACTCAAATCTGGTCACTGGTATGTAACATCTACGTAAAAGGTCGGCAAGCTTGTTCCTGTCAGATAGGAATTATTTTAGGCTTTGCAGGCCACACGATCTCTGTTCTGCCATCGTAGTAGGAAAGCAGACGGAGATAGTGCTAAAAATGGGCATGGCTTTGTCCTGCAGGCCTCGGTCTGCTGGGCCGCTTCCCGGCACCATACTTCGAGCTCCACGCCTCAGGGTGCACTCCTCTGAGACAACAAACTCATCACACCTTGCACACACACAGCTTGGTGCTCTTCTAAAGCAAATCTCAGCTCTTAGAATTAAAAAAAAGGTGTCATAGTAAAATACCGATAAAGTCCTACTTGGAAAGTAATGTGCATCGCACTTGTTATGGGATATTTTGTCTAAATTATGTGTTGCGAATTATGCAAGCCTTCTGGAACCTCCCTATTCTTTATCTTCTGGAGATGCGAGTTTTACCTGAAATAGAACAAACAGCTAAAATAAAGGGTTAGGAACATCAGGATTTCCCCAACTTCCTGGCACGTCTTGGTACTACAGGAAAGCAAGTTCCTTATTAAATATTCCTATAACATGCGAGGTCTGGGGGAAACAATGGTTTGTTTATAGTAAATACCGTTCATGCATGGCTGATATAAGACACCGAGTGGCTAACAACAAAGATTAATGCTAATGTTTCCAAATCACACTTTCTACGGTTTTAGGTATTTTCCTGTTCACGCTTCAGAAGCTCCCTTTTTGGTTTGCCTGGAGAAGCTTGTCTTAAAGTTCAATTACAGATAGCATCGTGACAGGCGAAAGATGTGGTGTGCAGTTTCTTGCTCATGCGTTTGCTTCCTATGTTTGCAGAAGGTGGCTGAGGGCGAAGCAATAGAAAATAAAAGGAACCTGGCATGGACACATGGGAGTTACCCTGGTCTCTCCTAGAGGGAAGACCAGTGGTGGGGGGATAGCCTTGGAACCATCAGACTAACAGGGGTAACACCCCCAAATCATCATGTTCTGGACTGGGAGATGGAAACAATGTGAACAGAATTTAAAACCAGTTTCACTTTATTGAGTGGTTCTTCCTCTACATTCCTGACATGGTCACAGAAGCTCTAATAAACCAGCAACAACAAAACAACATTAACAACCCCAAGAGCAACGGCCAACCTTTATGCAACATTTCCTATGTATGAAGCCCCCCTCTTGAAACTACCGTAGGTACTATTGTGACCTCCATTTTGTACAAGAAGGAACGGAAATTAGAGAGTTTCTGGTGTTTCTCTGACTATTTCACCATTAGGCCCATAAAAGCACAAAACAGAGTGGAAGTCTCTAGGTAAAAGTGAGACATAAAGAATTCAAAGTGTTGTATCCGCAGGGCGGGGGTTGGGGGCGCTCCAACTTTGTATTTACTTTGCTTTTCTCCCTTTTTGTATTTCAGATTCTATATAATATGTGACTGTGTTTGCTTTAATGTAAAAGCCAGGTTCAAGATGAGAAGACAAGAAGCCATCTCTACCATGGCCTCAAGTACTGCTGGGGCGAATGTTGACGTGTTTGAGAAACGAAAATCAAGCCATCCTTCCCAGCAAGGGAATAAATAAACCCAAGAGACATGAGGGTCTGAAATAACATGGAGATTGTCCAGCCACAGAAATTCAAGAACTGCAATTACTTATTCACCACTGATTTCACAACCCAAGGGAAAATGGTTTTTGGGATGCCCAAGCTTATCAAATCTAGCTCCCTCCAAAAAGGCGCATCATCTGAAATCCCAGGGGACATAGAGCCATTCATTTATTCATTCCACAAAGTGTATGGAGCTCCAAAACTAGAAATAGGCACTGGGGCCACAGTAGTGAAAAAGGAGATCAGGTTTACCTCTCAGGTGTTTAGCGGTGAATGAGTGTTTGGAAGTCAACAGGCATCAGAATAGAGTAGGGCCAGGTGGTTCTGGAAAAGCCACCCTGGCTTGACTCTGAAATGACCCCTTCTCCTCAGTACTAACTTTTCCTCAACCTCTGACAGATGAGTCTCGAAAGGCTGACAGCAAAGATGGGTAGACACAGACACTAAGTGTCTCATTAAAAGGTAAAACAAAACAAAACAAAAAAAAGCTGGTTTTTAAGACCCCCGTTTTTAAAATTTTTTTGACATTTGTTCATTTTTGAGAGACAGAGGAAGACAGAGCCCAAGCAGGGGAGGGGCAGAGAGAGAGGGAGACATAGAATCTGAAGCAGGTTCCAGGCTCCAAGCTGTCAGCACAGAGCCTGTGGCGGGGCTCGAACTCATGGACCGGACCGCGAGACCACGACCTGAGCCAAAGCTGGATGCTTAACCAACTGAGCCACCGAGGCACCCTCCTCCCTCCAATTTGAATGCAGTCTGTGTTCTTCATTTTGTTTTGAAGAATTAACTGCTTCCTTTTGACCAAAGGCTCAGTCATCTCGCACGGTTAGAACGGCAGCCAGACCACTGAAGAGGCACACGGGTCAGTGCTAAGGAATCTGAGGAATCCTGATGGTCGCCCCTCTCATCTCCTCTTGCTGAAGGTCAATTTGCTACACAAGCCCTCAGAAATGCTGAGACCCAGGCCTGCAGCAGGCAGGTCGGCCTGAAGGAGACCCTGAGGACATCGCTCCCGGTGAAAAGTCACACCCAGTTTTTACGAACCAAATAAAATACTTCAAGTTGTTTTAGCTACGAAAGGATAAAACAAAAGACTACTTAGCCCTCTCTTTCTCATGGATAGTAAACCCATGGCCTAGAGGCTGCCATTGTCCACCAGTAGGGACTTAGTGGTCTTTCCCACTAAGCCTGAACACAACTTCAGAGGCCATT
Organism: Lynx rufus; assembly: GCF_022079265.1. NCBI lineage: Eukaryota > Metazoa > Chordata > Mammalia > Carnivora > Felidae > Lynx > Lynx rufus. Next base: position 37,910,739 of record NW_025814856.1, on the reverse strand, counting down.
CCAACCAACGCCCAGGCCCGAAAGATTCAACAAGGCAAGAAATGCAAACTTCTCTGCATCTACCTACAGTCCAAATGTTCTTGTTATCTCAGCATATTGGTAATTACTTGTTTATGTCTACATCAATCAGACTCTGGAATGAGGATTTCTGGATCTCTCTCAGTTACTGATGAATCCTTACTATCACTCACTCATTTCTTTACACATTCCATAAATACTTCACGCGAATACCTCGTTAGTCTCCTGTTGCTGCTGTAAGAAGTTCCCATAAAGTGAGGGGCTTAAAAAACACAAATTGATAAGCTTACAGTTTTGGAGGTTAGAATTCCCAAATCAGTCGCGTCCAGCTTAAAACAAGGGGGTGGCCCTGCTGCACTCCTTCCAGACACGCCAGCAAAGAATCCATTTCCTTGCCTTATCAGAGCTTTCAGAGGCTCCCTATACTGCTTGGCTCTTGACCCCACAAAGCTGCAGCCATGGCATCGCCTGGAACGTCTTTGCCTCTGACGCTTCGGCCTCTCTTTGCAAAGTTTTATTGGAACACGGCTGTACCCACTTGTTTACTGATTGTGTATTACTGCTTTCACCTGCAAAGGCAGACTTACACATCTGTGACAGAGACCAGGAAGACAGCAAAGCCTACCATATTTACTATCTGGCCATTGACAGAAATAGTTTGCTAACCTCTGATATTGGAGGTTACACTGATATGAGTGACATGCAGATTGGGTATGGCAGGTGAAAGAGAGGGAACTCTGTAGGTATGATGGCACCCAATTAGACGAGGCCCTGGTTGAGAGGGTGGAGAGGGATGATGGTGATGAGGAAAGAGCAGCAGTTAAGTGTTAATTTAGGTCAGGTTTGAGCTGACTCTGAGATGCCTAAGGGGCGACGACCAAGTTGATATATGCATCTGGAGCTTTGAGACCCCAGTATGCTGTCTCATATCCTGGTGTTCAAAGACTTATTTATTGATACGTTGGACTATATCCCACCACAGAAACATTTCACGTTAAGCTCTCTTTTGAAACCCTTATCTTCGTTCACATTAATGAAAAAGACAGTGTCAGAACCACTGGTTGAAAATGTGACTGCATATGTTTATAAAAATCAATTTGCCACGATTAAAAGACATTAACATTTGAATTCAGCTTACATTGGTTCCTGGTCATAGTCTAAACTTTGTAGCCAAAGAGCAGCAAATTCATGTTTTAACCTTTTCTCAAATTTGAAAACTATGAGATCTGTATTTCGTGATTTATGAGATTCAATATTAATGTGTCAGAAATGAATGGCAGTATGAACGACGGAGGGTACTTTTTATCCAAGCAGTTGTCAAAGAACCAAGCGGATGGCGGTGACATGTCTCCTCCCAGTTAACTGCTCAAGATTTCAACTCTCCTTGACACGGCTTCTCATGGTCAGAATGGGAAACCTACTCAGCATACAAAATTTGGGTAGTGAGCCAATGGTTTTGCTTACTTGAGGTATGAGACACATAAATTTCGTTATCTGTGTGGTCAGCAGTCAGCACCATTCTCTCTTGGCCTCCCCCAGTAACAAGATGTCTCTGATCAAACATTTCCACCATAATATTTCTGATACCTGCCCCCCCCCCACCCTACCCCCATACACGAACTCAGCTGAAAACATTCTCTGAGGTGGCTGCTAGTTTATGAGTACCATGTCAAAACTAAGCAATCTGGACCTCCTGTCCTCTTCTTTCCCAGATAGAAGAAAATATTGCCCTCTGGTTTACTGCTCACCATTGTACTTACCAGCATTTAATAAAATCTCTATTTTACATCTTTAGTGTATTATCTGTCTCTTCCCACAAGCATGGAAGCTACCCAACAGTAGAGATTTTTGTCTTTTGTCCTCTGTGTTCCAGTACCTAGAACAGCGCTTGGATTGTAGTCCAGACTCAGTAAGTAGTTGATGAATTGATAAGTAAATAACCAAAGGATGATAGCAATGCAAACGTCATAAAAATCTTTAGCAGCTTGATCAACATTCAAACATTGCTAACTCTCTGCACTGGACAAATTTTTATAAAAAGGAAAAAGACTCTGTCACATTGCTGTTTAATATAGAATACAGTTGAAAATGAACTGTAGTGTCAATGAAATAGCTTGCAAATGATCTTAAGCCTGGTAGTACTTGATTGAACTGCAAGACTCCTGACCTTCATTATCAGTCTGGTAATCAGCTTACTTCCTTCTCTTTGCTAACTCCTCAATATCCCTGTCCTTGGCCCTAAAAATAAACTTGGATGCTTATTATCCAACTTATTAAGTGTCATTTCTAAACTAAGTGGACGAACTGGTAGCTGGTTGGCTTCTAAGCAGAGACCAGAAATCTCTGGTCTTACTTGGGCAATGGAAAGAGCAGCCTTTGCCTACACCCAGGGTTGGGATCACTAAAGAAAGGAGTTTGTAGATGTCCATTCTTGGATCACACGGATGTATTGTGAGCTTTTAGTGGGAAGTGTTAAGAAGGGAGAGGGGCAGAGAGGAGTTTGCATGTGATAGTCAGTGACTGGGGGTATGCCCTGCTCTGAGACATGACCTCAGCACCACCTCAAGAGATAGGCTTTGGGTAGTCACCAGACCCAAGCTGGGTCATTCACATTCTCTGTCCTGGGAATTTCTCTTTGGAATACATCCATGCTGGTTTCTGCTGAATATTCTCAGGAAGGCTATTATAATAGAGGACCATATTGGCCATATGGATAGATAAGCTGAGTGAATGGTTTTTCAGGGAAAGGGGAGAAAAGAAGAATCTGAATGTGGACAAGAATGAGAGAGCAGGTAGTCCCACAGACCTAGGGACAATGCATCTGTTTCCAGGCCCCACATCTTCTGAGACCTGGATTCTATTGGTTGGAAGTGACAGAAGCCCAACTCAGACTTGCAACAAAGGAAACGTATTGGTTTAATGTAATCAGACAGCCCAAGAGTGATGCTTCAGATGAGACTTGACAGAGGAACCCAAACAGGGCGATCAGGATTCTTTTTCCCAGATTCGCTCTTATTCTCAGTACTGGCTTCATGTGCTCCCTGTGTAGATAAGTTCTTTCCACATGCTGAAAAATCAGCTGTTTGCAGTTACTGGCTTATGTGCTTTAAATTCCATCAGGTAGAGGTAGGGCGAGGTGAGTTTTCCTTCAGTTCTAAGTTGAACAATTCAAGATGAAAAATTCATTTTGAGTGACAGGCTCATTCCTGGACTAACCATCAGGTCCACGTGAAAGGATGGTGATGATTGGCTAGGCTTGAGTCTTATATCCCTTTTTCTTGCCAGACTAGCAGCAGCCCTGGCTGCCCTCCTGATTGTAGCAGTGGTGAGCAGTTTTCCAAAGGAAGAGTAGGGGAGGTGCTATAGACACGAACGAGCATATCTCCACCATAAGTTCACTCATTCTCACCTGCAGTTCGGTGAGCAAGCCTCTTAGCCTATTTTCCTGGGTAGGCAATGACCTGGGTAGGTCATTTTTGGACCTAACAGCCTGTGTGTGTGTTTTTTTTTTAAACCTTATATGAGACCCTGCCACTTTACTTGTGCTTAAACTTCTATGACAGATTGAATGATGGCTCCTCAAAGATGTCCACATACTAATCCCAAAACCTGTGGATGTGTTACTTTACAGGGCAAAAGAGAGTTTGCAAATGTAATTAAGTTAAGGATCTTGACACAGGGACATTATTGAGGAATATCTGAGGGGGCCCAATGTAATCACAAGGGTCCTTAGAAGAGGGAGGCAAGGGTCAGATAGATGAAGGCAATGCACAGAAGAAACAGGGTTGGAGTGATGTGGCCATGAGCCAAGCCATGCCACCAGCCTCTAGAAACCAGAAGAAGCAAGGAATGGATTCCATCTTGGAGCTTTCAGAGCAACCGCCCTGTTAACCTTTTGGTTTTAGCCCTGTAAGGCTCATTTCTGGTTTCTGACCATCAAAATTATAAGATAATACATTTGTGTTGTTTTAATCTATTGAGTTTGTGGTAATCTGTCACATTAGTAAGAGCAAACAAATATACTTCTAATAGCTGTTTATTATACTTAGAATAAAACCCAAATTCCAAATCCCTTACCACTATTGACAAGTCTTCCTTTGTAGACTCTTTTTTTCTTATCCCATCCACATCCACCTCCCCACCCCGCCAACCCCAAATTCTTGGCCTCTTGTTCCATACTGGTCAAAATGTTAGCCGTAAGGCAAATGTGGCTATTGAGCACTTTAAAGATAGTACAGGGGCACCTGAATGGCTCAGTTGGTCAAGTGTCCAATTTTGGCTCAGGTCATGATCTCATGGTTCATGAGTTCAAGCCCTGCATCGGGCTATGTGCTGACAGCTCAGAGCCTGGAGCCTGCTTTGGATTCTGTGTCTCCCTCTCTCTCTCTCTGCCCCTTCCCAGCTCATGCTCTGTCTCTCTCTGTGTTAAAAATAAGTAAAACATTAAAAAAAAAAAGTTAAAGATAGCTAGTACAGCTGAGGAGCAGATTTTTTAAGTCAAATTAAATCTTAATTAATTTACATTTTAATATAAAAATGAAGCACTATAAAATATTTTTCCATTAAAAACAACTTTGTTATTTTGGTAGGATCACATTTTACTTTATTGCAAATTTAGCATCCAAATTGAGATATGTTTTAAGTATAAAACCCACGCTGGATTTTGAAAACTTAGTACAAAAGATGGAAAATATCTCAATAATGTTTATGTTGATTATATGTTGAAATAATCACATATTGGATATGTGAGAGTAAATGAACTATGTAAAAATTAACTTCGTTTGTTCCTTTTTTGCCCTTTTTGGTGGATGTGGCAACTAGAAAAGTGAAAAATTACATATGTGGGCTCACATCCTATGTCTTTTAGGCAACAGGCTCTAGTCTTGTGGCTTTTGTCTTGTTCCTTCTGTTAGCAAAACCGTTCCCTTAGACTTTGCAGGGCTCAAAGCTTCTGCCTCTCCAGGTCATCTAGATTTCAAGGCCAGTTTCATCTCTTCAACAAAGCTCTTCCCAGTGTAAGAAGCTCCCATGTCCTCCTCTCCCAAATTCTAGGACTCTTGTTTTATCTTACTTGATATAACACATTTATTTTATCTTCTTCATAGTAGCATTTCATGTTCTTACTTCTGTGGTTGCGTGTTCATTGTCTGTCTTCCCACCTTGGTTTTTTTTTTTATTTATTTTTTATTTTTTTTTTATTTATTATTATTTTTTTTCAACGTTTATTTATTTTTGGGACAGAGAGAGACAGAGCATGAACGGGGGAGGGGCAGAGAGAGGGAGACACAGAATCGGAAACAGGCTCCAGGCTCTGAGCCATCAGCCCAGAGCCCGACGCGGGGCTCGAACTCACGGACCGCGAGATCGTGACCTGGCTGAAGTCGGACGCCCAACCGACTGCGCCACCCAGGCGCCCCTCATCTTGGTCTTCAGCAGGTACAATGATGCCTGGCAAATTTCAGGTACGCAATCATTATTTCTTGACAAGGACCAATGGTATTTCCCACTATTGCGTTCCCAGTGATTGCCCTGCAAACTCTTAAGGAAAATCCCTTGTTTTGCTTGAGCAAGTTTGGAAGGGTTTCTATTACCAGCAACCAAAGGAGCTTTGACTAAGTGCAATCAATGGCTGTGTTGCAGGACGTGAAGAAGTTTCTTCACTCGAAGCAGTTTTGGCTGGTCCATTCAAATATTAATGGATCAGTCATGAAATTGATGAGGGAAAAGAGAGTAATAACCCACCTTCTTTTCCTTTCTCTCTCTCCATAATGGTGGGTAAAAAAAACGTTTTCACTTTGTTGTTATTTTTTCTTTACTAATGTAAGAATTTGCCATAAAATGTTTTCTTCTAGGCTTCTTGACGCAGTAACTTTGAAAGAAAACTGGATTTGGAAAGGAGTCGAAACACAGCCAACCTTTCTAAATCTATTTACAGCAACTCGAATTCTTTCTTTGGTTCTTTCTGAGATTGCTGGTCTCCTTTTATTAGTTAATGTTGTCGCTGTTATTTACACAGCTGTTAATAACGCATTTTTTCCTCATGTTATTTTTGTTTTTTCCAATTCTGTTTGTCTGGGCAAATTTGGATGCTGACAGTTTATGTACAGCCTGAGATTTAAATGTGGAGTTGTCAGTTATTAAAAGCTACAGAAATAACAGTTTGTCCTCTTAAGACAGAGTGTTCTGGATGCCATTTTTGAAAACAGGACTTGAACGGCACAAGCGATGTAAGCAACTTAGACTTTGTATTATTAGTCAAAAGGTAGATCTATTTTCTCTGTACTTTTAATTTGAAGACAAAGTTGATTGTGAAGATAAGGTCTCCTTTATGATGATATCTTCAATTAATGGTGGGAAATCTTTGGTTTTCCAATTTACATATTTTACTCTAATTTTACATTTTCTTGACTAGTCTTTTATCTTCTGCTCTTTTTTTTTTCCTTACTCCCAGGACTCATAAAATATAGAAGGTAGAAGAAGGAGAAAAATCTATTTGACATGAGAATAGGAACTGACCTGTACAACAGATTTAGATTGACATCTTTTTAGTGATAAGCAGCAGAAAGTGAACTATTTTTTTTTAAGTTTGACAAGTGATTCAGTTTCATCTACAGAAAATAAATAGCCATGCAGTTAGGAAATTTTCATGTCCCATGTTTCTCTAGGCATGAATAATTGGGTTTTGTGGGAAGAGATAAAATTAATGAGGATCAGAGTTTTTGAGGAGGTGTTTACACAGCCCCTGCTGTGATATCTGACAATTATTCCATTAGTTTGAACTATAGGGAGGACTGCTGTATGCCCTGAACAACCACTGATGAAATCTGCAGAATTGTGAATTTCCACTTTGCTCTGAACTTTCCCCTCCATGCCTTTCTGTATAGATGGCATCCTCCACCCTACAGGGTATAAGTGGTCACATATGTATTTTGACCAAAATTTCCACTGTGAAAGACAAAATGCACAGGGAAATAAAGGAGAACATTTTATTCAACTTATTGCAAAGGAGAGTATGTCATTAATGAGGAATATCTCAAAGAAAAGGAAGGGGGCATTGGGTCTTACAGATGCAAGTAAATAAAAGAGTCATCCCAAGTCTTACTAGGGTCATGAGGAAGAATGGAGATAAGTCTTCTTCCAGTCATTCAGGAAGGGTGAAGGTTAGTCTTAGCTGAGAATAGGTGGGGGCAGAGTGGTCCTTGGGGGGGGGTAGTTTTTTCTGAAAACCCGAAGAGTAGGAAAAATTTTTCAACTGTTGCTTTTTCTGGGAGCACAGGGCTCAGGCAGTGTTCAACACTGTCATCTTTCTCTTTTGTTCAAGATGAATTAATATTATTTTTGCTGCATATCTAAGAGGTGATCAAAAACCTCCCAAGGGGGGCAAAGCAGGGTCTAGAAAATCATGTCTTGAGGATTCTTGCTTGCAATTCTTCAACCAAGTTGGACCATTTGTTGAGAGGTGATGGCAAAGATCAGTTGTTTGAGAGTCCTAGAAATCAGGCATTTAGATCTTTCATCCATTTTCAATTTATTTTTGTGTATGGTGTAAGAAAGTGGTCCAGTTTCATTCTTCTGTACATTGCTGTCCAGTTTTCCCAACGCTATTTGTTGAAGAGGCTGTCTTTTTTTCCTGTTGGATATTCTTTCCTTCTTTGTGGAAGATGAGTTGACCATATAGTTGTGGGCCCATTTCTGAGTTTTCTATTCTGTTCCACTGATCTATGTGTCTGTTTTTGTGCCAGTGCTATACTGTCTTGATGAGTACACTGTTGTAATAAAGTTTGAAATCTGGAATTGTGATACCTCCAGATTTGTTTTTCTCTTTCAGTATTGCTTTGGCTATTCATGGTCTGTTGTGGTTCCAAATAAATTTTAAGATTGTTCTAGCTCTGTGAAAAATGCTGGTGGTATTTTTATAGGGATTGCATTCAATGTGTACATTGCTTTGGGAGTATAGACATTTTAACAATGTTTGTTCTTCCAGTCCATAAGCATGGAATGCTTTTCCAATTTTTTGTGTCGTCTTCAATTTATTTCATAAGTGCTCTATCGTTTTCAGAGTACAGATCTTTTGCCTCTTTAGTTAGGTTTATTCCTAGGTACCTTATTGTTTTTACTACAATTATAAATGGGATCGATTCCTTGATTTCTTTTTCTGCTGCTTCATTATTGGTGTTTAGAAATACAACAGATTTCTGCACGTTGATTTGATCTCCTACAACTTGCTGAATTTGTGTACCAATTCTAGCAATTTTTTTGGTAGAGTCTTTTGGGTTTTCTACATGCAGTTATGAGTTTCTTGCTGCTCTTTAGATAGTATGTTAACGCTCTGGGTGACAAGGTCCACATAAGTGGTTACCTTTTGTACAAGTAAATGCATGACCAGACTTCCTTAATGGTACAGACATGGCTTATCCAGGGAGAATTCTGGTTCATGTATGGTTGGCTGTGATGTTCCTTTGACATTTATTTCAAATCTCTGGGCTTCAGAGTGCAGAAATTCTTGAGAGTTTGGAGTCTGATAGGGATCTGGCCAGTCAGGTTTAAATTCTGGGCCAGGCAGGAGAGAAGAAAGACTGGAAACATTAGTTTGGAGGGTAGGAGCTGGCTACTGAAGGAAACTGTAATAATTGAAAATTTGGTAAAGATGGACAAGTTGAGTAAGGCAAAAGGTTCCAGTCCAATTTGCAGGCAGGAACCAACAGAGATAAAATTTCCATAAACCATTAATCTATTTACAGAAATCACCAGATGGTCAGGCCATAAAACCACAGCAAGTCAGCACCTGAAGTCAAATGAGAACTCAAAAGAATAAAAATCACATCCTTGCCTTGCTGCCAAAGGACAAGGGTCCAGACCATGGGCTCACCATTGGGTCCCTGTATCACCAGTCAGGAAAGAGTTGTCCTTGTTATCTAGTGGGAGTAAGCAGGGATCTGAAACTGAGGTCAAATCTTACCTAAGCCACAGCCCCAAGCTGTGAGAGAGAGAATACACAGGACAAATACAGAGATGATTCTGTGCAGGCTATCACAGTAGGGAGAACACGTCTTAATGAGGACAATCACAAAGACAAGGAAATGAGTTGAGGGTTTCATAGAGGTAGGCAAATAAAAGAGTCATCAAGGAATCTTAAGGGAGTCATGAGGCAGGATGGAGATGGGTCTTATCTGAGGGGAAAGGTAGACACAGGTGTTGTCTCACAATAGGTGAGAGCAAGGTAGCCCTTTGTGGTTCCTCAAAACACAACAGGGTGTCTGGGGGCCAGATTTCTCAACCATCATCTCCACTTTGAGGAGCTCAAACCCAAATCAACTTCAACACCGGCTCCACTTTCCAAAGAGTTGCTTCTACGTTCTATTACCAGAGGTGTAAACAAGAATACCCAGGGAACCAACAACTGGTGTGTGCTTGCATCAGGATGTCACTTAACTTGGAAGGTCTAACCACTGGTTTAGTGGTTTAGTTTAGACCTTCTTTATGTGTTATTGAGTGTTCCCTTGGACTGTTTTACTGACAAGGGAACTCATGTACTTGAGGAGGCAACCGATTCTAATTTGGCCCCTTTTGTTTCAAAGTTTCCTTTTTTTTCTAACCTTTAAATTAAAAAAAGAAGAAGAAGAACTTTTATCTACATGTCAATTCTAACCACTGGGAAAAACACACTCTTAGAATTTTTACGGAAGAGAGTTAGGAACCGGAACCAAGATTGCTAGCAAAATGTTAGCAATTTGGATTAATTAGCTTAAAGTAATTTATAATTAATGAAAATTCTGAATTAAGGAACACAGTATTTAAAAGAAACCCTGGTTTATTACTTTCTGCCACATTCTGTAACTCAAATTCACTAAGGGAACTTGCCTAGAAGATCTTCTTAGGAGACCTACTTTAATAAGAATTACTTATAATTAGCATAACAATTTCGTATGCAAATGGTACTTCTAAAGTACTTTAAATTTACTCTTAAGTACTTTATACATTCCCATTTGCAGTCTTATTTACGCCCTTAATTTGAGCTTTCTATGAAGAACGACTTCCCTAATGAAGAGTCAACTTTAAGCCAGCTCCGCAAACTCTGAATTAGCAAACCCAAATCAATGAGATTTTACTTCACATATGTTAAACAGTACTATATATAACAAAAATACTGATTCCTAGTGATATACTATTATACTAAAACTCTGCTCATATTTAAATTCTGTAACGTTTATATATACACGATTTATTATAGGTTGGGAAAGAAACTAAGTTATTGCAAGTAATTGGACGTGAAAGCCTTTAAAATTCATACTGTAACTGCCTGTACTATGTACCATATATCCTCATCTGGTACTTTTAAAGAAATAGCACTTTTGAAGACTATTTTCAGAAAATAGTTCTTCAATGCCCAAAATCTGAGTTCGCATGTAGAATCAGGAGGAGAAAACTGTAACCAACAGCACATTAATAGGTCTTTAAAACAAACATAAACTAAAATGAAAAAAAAATACCTACTTCCCCAAATTTTACAACTAAAGGGTGAAAATATATGCAAAATAGCTTCTAATTTTAGCTACCTGGGACACTATCGCTTTAATTTAACTCTGAGAGAAAATGCTTTGGACGGCTTTGAATTTTTAGAAAATTTTTTTTTTTCCATTTGGCAAGCATCACAGGCCACAGTTTTAAAATCTGATTCTTTCTCAATCTACCTTTTGCGGTTTCCAACGTTCCCATTTATCTCCAGGGACTCGCAGGCTGTGTTTACGTTATGCCAAAGAGCTGAAGCCAAAGTAAAATTCCAATTCATCACCCAGATGTTTCCAAACTTCACGTAACCATATTTGGAATTGTATATATAAAATATCCCTATAATTTATTAATTTTTCTTCCCCACCTGGATGTTTTGGCATCACGTCACTTTACGTCTGGCAACTCCTGGGAATTTTATATTAAGACCTGGAAAAGGGGTTCCTTGCTAATCAGTCTGCTTTTATCTTGAAGTCCAGCCAGATTGGTGGGGGTGGATGTGGCTAGACATCCCTGAAATGCCCCGTGCTTTAACTCAGGTATTTTTTTTTTCCCCAGAAGAGTGGGGATCCAAACACTGGGATCAGCAAAAATAAGCTAATTGCTCTGGAAGAGTTAGGGACCGAAGAGAGAAAAAGCTATTTGCCGGGTAACACTTAGAAATAAAACGTATATGTGTATGTATATGTGAATGTATATATGTGTGTGCATATGTGTGTGTGTGTGTGTGGTGTTACTTTTGTCATCAGAATAAAAAAAGTTTTTTCCTGTAAAAACAAGATAATAATATAATTACAGAGTCTAGCTCTAATTATAAATTGTTAGAGCTAGAACTCTCCTTAGAGGAAATTTCAGTTTATTTCCTTCCCCTCACAGATGAGTAAATTATAGCTAAGACCATGGAGTTGTCCAAGGTGGCAGAGTGAACCAGAAAGGAAATGAGACCAGAACCGAAGTCTGAGCAAGCTTAGGCAATGAATGTGTATGCCGATATTAGATTTCTCTATTTTGTCACTGGGAAAACCTATGAGGATAAGTAAAGCTTTTATTATTTTCAATGCCCGATTATGAAAGTGTAATTCTCAGAAAGGCTTAGAAAGCTTTCATTTTGCTTACATGAAGCAAACGCTGTCAGTTTTAGGCCTGAATCGAATCATTCCTTCAGCTTGTCACATGTGATTTACGCCAGGGTCCCATGGAAGCTCATGGGGACATAGCTTCTGAGCCTCAGTTCGTCCTTCTGGTCAGGACAAGATGGCAAATGACAGCCTCCCAGAGCAGATGTGTGGGTGAGCCAAATGTGTGAAAAGTAGACACACTGTGCCTGGTGCCCAGTAAGTACTTCATAAATGGTTTCGGGGATAAGGGTGACCTGAAAATTCCACGCTGGAAGGAGAGCTGATGTTGCCATGAACAACTACATTGAAGACAAAAGCTAGGCTACCCTTCGGCCACCATAGCAAACTCTGCGGTCTCACATGGATTTGCTGAGTAATGTGTCACATCTGGAGGCAACCAGCTCAGGAAAAGCTGCTGTGGTTAAAAAAAAAAAACAACACAGACATGTAAGCTCAATGAGATAAAGACATTGACATTATAATGCTGGAGGTGGCAGAGAAGAAAGCGGTGAGAGGTTTTTAATATGCAGAATTAATACTCAACACAGCTCTGATAGACCTTGAAAGACATAAAAAATAAAAAGCACACCGGCCCAAACAATCTAACTAAACCACGAGAACTCTTTTGTTCTGGATTGGAAATATATTAAATATCACTAACAGTGGCATTGGTTTGGAAGTTCTGAACCCACGCCAGCTTACAGTATATCATTATGTCTAATCACTGAACCCCATGTTAGTTTTGCAAAAGTCTTCTAGCTGTGTCTCCCTGAGCAGCAGACCTACCAAGGGTCTTTTATGAGAAAGTTAAAAAAAAAAAACACAAAAAAACGAAAAACAGCTCCCTTCTGGGTCAAGGGATTAAATGTCTCCTTGGGGTTGACGATACTTTTTTGAAAAGGTCTCCTCTCTCCTTTGAGCTTATGTAGCACACACTTGACATTTAGCAACGACGTGTCCGGACACTATTGCAAATAAAATTTTGGCCAAAAGTTGCAGTCAAGTACCACTGAAAAAAAATTGAAGGAAATCTTTGCATTCTTAGAGTTTTGGCATTTGTGTAAAACCAAATGTAAAGATAATAAAGTGATATTCGGATACTCACTTATGAATCAAGAGATGAGCTCTTGAACTCTAAGCTTCCTTATACGTAAATTGAAATCAGTAATGACATTAATCATGTATTATTGTGTAACCAACTCACCACAACCTTCGAAGCTTAAAGCAAGAGACCTTTATTATCTCATAGTTGTGGCCAACAGTCAAGGTGTCAGCCAGGGGACTGGGTTCTCAAGTGGAAGCTGGGCTAGGGGAGGGTCACATTTCCTACTCATGAGCTGGTAGGCACATTCAATCTGCCTGTAGGATGGAGAACTTTTTCCTTCTTTCTTTTTGCTAGCTGTCAGCTGGAGGGCGCCCTCAGTAACTGGAGGCTGCCTGATGGTCTTTGTCACATGAGCTTCACCAATATTGCACTTAATTTATGGAAGTGTACTTCTTAGACAAAGTCAGAGAGAGACAGAGGGGGAGAGGGAGAGAGAGAGAGAGAGAGAGAGAGAGAGAGAGAGAGAGATTCCAGCAAAGATGGGTACTGTGATCTCATGTAATCGTGTATGCGTAATCACATGCAGTCTGTCACCTTTCCTATATCCCATTGGTTAGAAGCAAATCACATTCTTGTCCATACTCAAGGGGGAGGACGTTGCACAAACGTGTGAATCGCCAGTGTGTGGGAATGATGGGGGCCACTTTCAGAGTCTGCCCCTGACAGTATGTCTGCACGTTTACAAGTACTCAGGATTATGGCATTTGAGTGTCTCATGCACAGTCAACTTTACCAATATTAATTCTGTAAAGACCACAGGTCTGCATTTGCCTAATTCCAAGAGCTCTTGCCTTACACAGCCAGTCAACAAGTTTTTCTTGAGCACTTACTAAATGGCAGTCCTTGCGCTCACGGAATTATAGACCAGTGGTGTACTTGTAGACATGTCCTAGGTACTCAGTTATACTTGCTCACTCTTTTCTCGAAGATACGGTAGCAAAAGAGAACTTTCTGCCCGCTCCGCTTCTATGCTTTTCATATCCCTGCCATTCCATCCCTAGCCCCGAGGGGAGAAAGGGTTCAAAGGTTGGGATTTTCTTTGCTGAATAGCTCACTGAAATAATGCCATGAGAGCAGGTCAACATTAGCGTAAGTGAGCCTAGGCTTCGATACTCAGCTTCCCCACAGTCTGAGTCCCTGGGAATCCCGAGAGAGGCAAAACACTAATGGCATGGTGAATTATCAAAGATGGAATCATCAAAGAGAGGAGAGTAACTGATGGGAACCCACGGGAGACAGACTCAGGATGACCCGATGTGTGACTTGATATGGGAAGTAGTGACCTGTTTGGTACCTTCTTCATGACCTACTAACAGTGGCTTATACGACTCTTAGGGACAGAGGCATGAGTACAGCTTACAATTCTAATGTTCCCCAAATCCGGGTGGGTTAGGATGCTTTCACCCTGAAAGGAAGAAAGAGTATATTTGCACAGTTATAGTTTCACCCCAGATGATTCTGGGACATTCTTCAGGATGAGAGAGAAGTCAGCCTTGTTATGAAATATTTTAATGTCCTCTCAGGATAGAAAAAAACTTCTTGGGAGAAACTCTCAAAGCAGAGAAAAGGTAAACTGTTTACATTTGCTCCTTGCCTTATTCCCGTTGAGCTCAGAAAGCGCTATCTTGTTAGCAAAAACAAATGAAAAGGGTGCCTTCTTGTCTCAGTACATGGGGATTTATGCAGGCAACTGGTATCAGTGTTAATGGGTGTTAGACGCGTAAAACCCAGCCCTTCAACATGATAATACATAATACACCCCTTAATTTTTAATTCACTCGGGTCTCAATTTTAAAGCATTTTCTTGTAGTTTGTCCTAATTATAATCATTTTTAATGACAGCTTAAAAATTTCATCCAACTGTCTTATCACATACGGTACTTAATTTCTCAAGTGAACAGTTTTACTCTACACCATTCTGGGAATTTTAAGAACTAAAACATAAAAGGAGAGAAAGTCCTTTGTATGGTGAAACTAGATGTTAATTGTTCTAATATACATAAAGAGACCAAAGCAGTTTCTTGAAGCCGGAGACTGGCCTTCCTGCAGAGGCCTTCTCCAAACCCTTTCAAGGGAGATTCGTAAAACCCCAGGGGAAAAAAGAAGAAAGGGTTTTTTTTTTTTTTTTTCATTTTGCTGGATTCTGCCAAAACCCAGAACCGGGATTGAATATTCATTGTTGTATTCTACATGTTGAATAGACAGTCTTATTTGCTTAGACCAAAGTGGAAACTACCCAGCTAGAAAGAATAACGAGCTGACCACCTTGGCTGGTTGTTGGAGGCACGATGAATTTTCTAACGTCTGCTTGCAGCTCTTAGGGAGAGTTGACTTTCCCGTATGGTATCTAGCTTATTGACGTCCAGAGAAACACAAGTGATCACAGACTTGTTATACTGCTTAGTTGCAATTAATCATGAGCCATATGTAGGATGTAGGAAGGTCAGAAACACACATACACACACACACACACACACTTTTTTTTAAGTGTATTTATTTATTCTGAGAGAGAGAGAAAGAGAGAGAGAGAGCAGGAAGGGCAGAGAGAGAGGGAGAGAGAGAGAATCCCAAACAGGCTTCACACTGTCAGTGCAGGGCCCAATGTAGGGCTCGAACTCATGAACTATGAGATCACCACCTGAGCCGAAACCAAGAGTCAGAGGCTTAACTGACTGAGCCACGGAGGGCCTCTGAGTTTGTCCATTTTCAGTGTGATTGTTGAAGGGTTAAGTAGAACATATAGAAAGAAAAGGGCCAGATTGTCAACTTACGGCTTGATAAATTTTCACAAAGTGAACACAACTTTAAGGTCAGCACCCAGATCGAGAAACAGAACATTACTAAGATCCCAGAGCCCCTGTGCTCCTTCTGGACCTGTCCACCGTGACTAACGACAGTAATTGGAATGCAGCACAGATCAGTCACCTGGGATATGGTTGTACTGTTATTAGAACACATGGCCATTTAATGCACTAAATTAACTTGAGCTGGGAAGAGGCTTTGCATCTTCTCCCTTTTGTTAATGTCCTGGGGACTCCTGACTTTTGTCATACTTCATTCACTTACTATTTTTTGGAGAAGGTGAGAATCTCCGGGGATAGCCCACTGAGCTAGCAGAAGTTTTCCTTAGTTTGCTTTGTCTGGTGGACACTGTGTTTAGGTGTCTTCTCTTTTAATTTACTTGGGTCACTCTGCCGATGAGCACTCACTAGACTGGGAAAACTAACTTTTTTTTTTAATTTTTGAAAATGTTTTATTTATTTTTGAGAGACAGAGAGAGAGGGAGAGAGAGAGAGAGATAGTATGAGTGGGGGGAGGGGCAGAGAAAGAGGGAGACACAGAATCTGAAGCAGGCTCCAGGCTCCGAGCTGTCAGCACAGAGCCTGAAGCCGGGCTCGAACTTGTGAACCTGAGCCGAAGTTGGAGGCTTAACCAATTGAGCCACCCAGGTGCCCCAGGAAAACTAACTTTTATTTGTTGCAATTAACACTGAAGACACAGGGAAGCTTGAGAGTTGTGACGTTTACATTATTTAAACTGTGCTATAGAAAAAGCTACACTCCAGGAGCTCAGGACCTCTCATGAGCCACTGAGATCACCTGGGCCACAAGGCAGAATGATGCCAACTAAGAAGGCACACTCCTGGGAATCGCTTCCAAAGACCCAGGTTCAGTCGTTCTTGGGAGGGTTATTTTTATTAAGGATCTCATATGATTCTAAAATAGGATTTGGGAAGAGTGATTTGGGGACTAGGAACCTGGTTTCTTTGGTGGGACAAAAAGCCAAAACAAACCAAATCTAAACAAAATCCAATAACAACAATACAAAAATGTCCTCACTAAAAGCTTATAACTCTTCTTGAGATGGCAATTTCCTTTTACTGTAAAAGAAACAACCCTAATAATAGAGTTCCCACACACTCACACACAAAGGTTTTCTACGCACACACATTTTAAAGCTTTCAAATAAACCAGCCACCGGTGGGTATTAATATGAGTTTCATCAGGAGATTGATATTGAAAGTGACATTTGAAGGAAAATCTGGCTGTGGTTTGACCCTCTATAGTTTGGGTACATCCAGATCTAACGTAACCAATGGGAAAAAGCAGCATTTCCCCGCCCCCCCCCCCCTTAGTTTACTTGGTTCCAGATGGCAGGAAGGCACAAACGCTATTTCCGTGCGTGTGCGGTCTGTCTTCACTTCCTTTTGGGAAAGGCCCAGGTTTTTCTGGATGGTGTTTGCAGAGCGTGTGGCTGTGTGTGTGTGTGTGTGTCCCCTGTGCATTGTCCACCCATACATCGATGGCCTCGTTGACTCTCTAAGTCAGGGCGCTGGGGTAGGCAGTGTGACGATCAGAGCTCAACATTTGCCCAAATAAGTTTACTCCAATCTTGTGCCAGATGGAATGAAGAATGCAGGCACAAACATTCTCTCTCTCTCTCTCTCTCTCTCTCTTTTTTTTTTTTGGATGCAACTCTCTGATCTATGTGCATGTGCAGTCTGTTTTGACTTCTTTTTGAGAAAGGAACAGGTTTTCCCATGTGTTTTATGTATGGCCAATATTAAGACCGATAGTGGTGTTCTCCCAATGGCGCAGATTGGTCTTCTGCTACTACGAGCCACCCCAAACTGGCCCACGGGACAGTTCTAGGGGTGAATGGGGGTTACAGAGTGGGTGCAGTTTCTTTTTCAGTTGAGCATGCCTAGGGAGTGGAACTGAAAGCTGATGGCCACCCCTGCAGGTGAGTGAGCTCATGATCCCAAAGGCCGTGGGCAAGAAAGCTAATCTCCCTTTCCCCAGTGTGGCTGGGCCAAGGTATTCCATGACCCTTCCAGCAGAAGGGGAAGTTGCCTCCACCGTAAGTGCCAGAGGGTGAAAATCACCGCCAAATTAGTAGCTTCCAAATATCATTTTCAATAAAAACTTCCATGATAAAAAGCATGTTAATACCCAATGGTTAGTGGTTTTTATGATGGCGTTAAACCATTTGTACTGAGGCTCTACTCTCCATGCCGTTTCCCTCACCAAGGAATGAAATTGGCTGCTCATGCAACGTGTGTGCGTTTTCACTGTTGCTATAAAATCAGCCCCCAGGAGAATTTTAAGTCTTCTTGAATTGCTTTTTAGCACCGACTAAGGAAGTAAAAGTTCTAAAACTGCCTGGTTACAGACAAATCACTTAAAAAGCCAGCTCTGTACTGGCAAAGTCGTGCTACAGGAAATGTTTCAGAAGGCAGAATACAACAATATGAAAGCTAAGTATTGTTATTTATTTAACAAATGAAGCAGGCTGTCATTGAAAACTAGGTGCCTCCAGGAACTCTTTAAGGTCACGTGAAATGCCAGATCCTTGTTGTAACAGACATCCTGCTATAATGCGTGATGATGTTTACACACGTATGTCTTGGCTGGTGGACTTGTATATAAACAGACATACAAGCACACGTTCTCCAGTCAATAAAAGTTTATTAATCCATTGGAAGTTGGTTCAAAATAGTACCTGACGTGAAGCCATTCTCCAGATGGCCAGAATCATTGCATCTTCCAATGAAAAATAGAGAAAAACGTAGATTTAGTTCTGTTCGCGTCTAATATATTGAGAGTTAAACTAACCAGATTTAGTTGTATGTTGAATGTATCCTGTGTACACAGGGTTTTGATAAAATGGCGTGAAGCCAGATCAAAAGAGTCCCCCTCAAAGGTCAGCGGCATGCTAGAGGCGGGGTTATTTGACTTAATCGACTTGGCCAGTGCCACCTATTCTTCCCACTGCATGGTGAGCCCCTTCAGGACAGACACTATGTGAATGCATCTTTCTAGTCCTTGTTCTGTGGCTCCTATGGTGGCACTCTTCACCTAAATGTGTTCAATAAGCAGTTACTGTCAGAAAATTGGTGCGATTGTATATTGTCAATTTCAGGGGAAAGGATACTATTTCATTTCATTGACTGGCCAAGAACGTGAAGATCATAATTGAAAAAAATAATTCTATCAAACAAACGAAACATTTGGGCTGGTTTTAACTGATCCACAGTGAGACCCTCCGCAGAAACCCATCTGAACCTGGTCCAATATAAGCCGCATGCCCTAATGCTCCTTGGCTTAAATGCAGTGACCTTTGAGTTGGCCATCCATGTGTGTTCCAAACAACCTCTCCTCCCCAAATGTAACAAAGAGCTAGGGTTGTAAAATCCGGGAAAGACATTTTAGACATGATAAACAACCCTGAGGATTTGAGTATTTATTCTAGGCTGCTTATGATGACATATTTTTATAACACTTGTCTGGATGCCAGGTAATGGCAGGGTGGAAAATCACATTCCCCAAATAAGTGAAGGGTGCATCACCCTGAACCACTTCCTTCTATAGCCAACTCTATCGATAGCTGAGGAAGAGACTTTAAAGGTGCAAGAGAGATTTAATTTCTCTCAAAATGTCTTTTAAGAACCTTATGTTCTGAAAAGGCTTCCCTGTCTTCCTTTTTCCTTCCTTCTTTCTTTCTTTCTTTTTTTTTTCCTGACAGCCCACGTTCAGTGTTTGCTAATTTGTGATCTTTAGAAATGTCTAATGTGTTTTCAGGCCTTCTGTGTACCTTTAGTGAGAAAGGTTTCTCTGCTTAATTAAGTTGCATTCTTTTTTTGTTTGCCAGACAGGGTCTTCTGCTAAAAAAATCTTTTTTTTTTTTCTTCTTCTAGGAAGCAGAAAAGGAGTTGGAATAATTTTGCATGTCGGTTTTGGAACATTTTATTTGGGTAATTTGGGGTTCGAGCTGGTGAGAAGCGACATAGGAATCAGATTCCTCTCATTTTCGAACACTGCGTTTCACAGAGTATTCT
The DNA here is from genome assembly GCF_022079265.1 of Lynx rufus. Classification (NCBI taxonomy): domain Eukaryota; kingdom Metazoa; phylum Chordata; class Mammalia; order Carnivora; family Felidae; genus Lynx; species Lynx rufus. The sequence goes on along the minus strand of NW_025814856.1, from coordinate 37,891,151 downwards.
CTGGAAGGTTAACTTAGTGTTTTCTATGCAAGTATGACTTGAAATTGGGACTCCAGAAAGAAGTCTGTATACTTTCTAAGCACACTGCCACTTTCTCACTCTAAAAGAACTCAATAGAAAGTTTCAAATACTGTACAAATTAGGGATGGTCATTAAAATAGTCACCCAAGATGCCTGTATGTTTTCCCCTCAAGTAATTAAATTTACACACGGAAGTTAAAAGCCGCCACAGAAAAGGAAACATAATTTGTGTAAAAATCAGGGCTGGGAAGTTGTCTCTGCTCGCTGAAAATTACAATTCTCATAGCTTGTGGAACTATAATTCTGGCATCATGCTGGTCAGGTAAGAGACCATTATTAGTGACAAGGAAAACCGGGAGATTTGCAATTATGACTTTGTTCAGTTAGAGGTTGAAAAGTGCAGACAATTTATGCCAAATACATCTGATATCCTGCATTTTTTGATGTTATTAGTAGACCTGGCTTTCACATTTGCTGAAATTTGCATGAGGTATGTCCTAGCTCTAGGAAAGAGAGTAAAAACCATGTTTCAGTGAGCAAATCTAAGCCCATAACCTCCAGAGAACATGGAAAACTAGTTCCTTTGGGGCTAAGGAAAGTCACTTGAGTGTTTCTGAAAGATGTCAAGAGATTCACACAGGGGAAGACCAATTTCATCCTTCTTCTTCTTCTTCTTCTTCTTCTTCTTCTTCTTCTTCTTTTGTAACACTTATGCATTTTTGAGAGAGAGAGAACGTGTGTGAGTGGGGGGGGGGAGCAAAGAGAGAGGGGGCAGAGAACCCAAAGCGGGCTCTGCACTGTCAGCACAGAGCCTGATGCGGTGCTCGAACTCACGAACCATGAGCTCATGACCTGAGCCAAAGTCAGACGTTCAACTGACTGAGCCACCCAGGCACCCCCCAATTTCATCCTTTTTGAACGTCTGGTATTGAGCATCTGAAGACAATGTGAATGAGCTCTGGGATATACACAAGTAGACCACATAGACCATTTTGTTGTGTTTCAAGGGAAAGTGACCTGTACACTCATACGGGGTCTTATGCGCAGAAGGGCCTGTGCTTGCTCTGGTACTCTGCTGTCTTCGTCTTGAAATTTGAGGTACTTTTAGCTTTGAACCTGTGCTTTGCAGGAGAAGGCCAATGGGATGACAGACCACCCCTGAGAACAGAGGAGATATATGTAACATGCGTTCCTCCCTTCTCGCCACCTTATTTGTGTATAACCTTCAAGAAGTCCCTGGAACACAGAGTTTGGAGGGGGGAGGTCCCTGGTATAAGGGCATTCAGTGAGACTTAAAGTAAGTAGAAAGGGAGTATGTCATGGAAGGCCTAAAGTTCCATAGAGAATTGGTAGAATGTGGGTGAATTAAGAAGTCAAATAAAAATAGTAGAGTTGGTTTTGTGCAGTGTTTCTACTGTTTGGGGAAGAACGAAGTATATGTACATATAGGAGCTATGAAATATACATTGTGTAATTTTGGTGATTCCATGTATGAGTTGAACGTTCTTCTATTTGCATCTAAAACTGGCATCGCACAATAGAAAGATGAATGGTAGGGTGCTTGGGTGGCTCAGTGGGTTAAGTGTCCGACTCTTGATTGCAGCTCAGGTCATGATCTCACGAATTGTGGGTGCAAGCCCTGTGCTGGGCTCTGCCCCAGCAGCGTGGAGCCTGCTTGGGATTCTTTCCCTCTCTCTTTCTTTCTCTCTCTCTCTCTCTCTCCCAAAATACATAAACATTAAAAAAAAAGAAAGATGAACGGTAAAAGCCATGCTAATGATTTCACTTTTGTTTTCCTTTCCTGAGAACAATATTAAACGGCAAACAAAAAGTACTATGGGAAGATGAGAGGCCAATGAAGAAAGAAACAAGAAAAAAAAACTATACTGGTGTATCTTTTTTGGTACTTTTCCTCTACTTTTTGAGCAAGTCCTGTACTTTCATTTTATACTGAGCCCTGCACACTACTAGCTGGGGTTGATGAGGAAGATAGAAACCACACGAGTTATTTCAGGGGAGACAGCTGAATATAGGGAACTGATGGGCTAAAAAGTCAAGAAGAAGGCAGGGAGGCAAAACACAGTCATGTCTCCTATGGCAGGGACAACAAAGGGAAAAGCTGGAGTCACCGATGTCCAGGAGCTTCGAGGAGGAGCCTTGTAGTGCTGGGGCCCAGATGGCTATGCAACGGCACTGACTAGCTGCTGCTGATGGCTAAGGAGCTCAGAAGAGCAATCCCACAGAGCCAGGCCTTGGACAACTGAGGAGCAGACACTGCTTCTTGTCCTGGGATATCTGATGGAGTACTGTGAGGCAGGTTCTGGAAAATGGACCAACAGTCCTGGGCCAACTACTGCGCACAGGGAAGGAGCAAGACCCCTCTGCTTCCTGTGCCTTTGGGTTTACTTTTAGTGCTCCCGATTGGCCAACCTATTCGGAATTCAGCCGATAAAGGAAAAATACAGTTTGTAGAGTTCCAGGGCTAGCGTCACAAAGGGTTGGAACTGAGAGACTCACTTAATAACCAGAACAGCACTTAACCATGTTGAGAGCTCTGAGGTATTCATGGTTTCTTATGAGAGCCAAAGTTTCATTGGTGGCTATGTACCAAGTTATGAACACACGAAACCACCCTGTGTTCAAGGCCAAAAAGATGGCTCATCTCTGCTCACTCATTTCCAGCCATAGTTATTTCTACTCTCTTCCATGTCAAGCCCATTCCTACCTCCAGACATTTCTAGGTCCAGAGCACTCTTCTTCCAGATGTTCCCATGGCTACCTCCTCCCTATTTAGGTATAAGTCTAAATACTTCCCTGTCAGAGAGACCTCTTTTGACCTCAAACCCAAACAGCAACTTCCCTCTCACCCTGAGGCACTCTTCACCTCATTACACTTTTGTCTGAGAGACTGTCAATATCTACAAAGACATGCGTGCTGTTCACTGTCTTCTCACTGCAAGAGTGTCAGCAGCCTGGGAAGAGAGAGGTTGTTTACCCTGTCCAATGCTTAGAGGATGCCTGGCACATGATAGGTACTAAATAAAATATTTGCTTTAAAGACCAAGTGGGAAAGAGTCCTACAGCAAATATTTGCTATCAGCAATATCCGTGAAAGCCGAAGTTACCTCTAGAATACGGGACTTTGCTAAAGTGGTACTAGGACCATAGAAAACTCTATTTAAAAAAAATGTGATTTTTGAAGATTAAATACACTTAACTCGTTGCAACTTTCTAGTTGAGGGGGTTCCTGATGTGCGTGTGTGTGTGTGTGTGTGTGTGTGTGTGTGTGTGTATGTCTGTCCGGGCATACTTTTGAATGTAGAGTTTTTAGCGACACAGTTGAAGAGTTAGAAGACCCACAAATGTTTTTCAAACAACCCAAATGTCCACCACTGAATGGATACGCTGTGGTAAATCATGTAAAGGAATATTATTTCACCATAATAAAGAAAGAGGTACTCGTATGTATACAAGATGGATGACCCTGAAGCCAGTCACAGAAGACCACAGAGGACGATTTCATTTATACGAAATGTCTAGAACAGGCAGGTGTATAAAGACAGCAAGTTGATTCATGGTTTCTAATGGTTGGGGTGGTAGTGGGATAGGGGACTGATAACAAAGCACAGGATTTCTTTTTGAGGTGATGAAAATGTTGTAAAATGGACTGTGGTGTTGGGTGTACGTATGTGTAAATATTAGAACCCATGGAACTATATACTTTATATGGGTAAATTGCATGGTATGCAAATTACAACTCAACAAAACGATTCTTAAAAATAAATGTATTCCGGTTCAGGATGGTAGGTGAAGCATACACATTTATATTGTCTCCCATCCTATATATTAGGGATGGATACACTATGGCCCATGGACCAAATGTGGCCCCGAGTCTGTTAGTCTGTTTGTTTTTAAATAAAATAATATTGGGATGCAGCCATGCTCATTTGTTTACATATTGTCTACGGCGGCTTTCTCATTACAACATCAAAGCTGAGTAGTTGTGATGGGGACTTCACTGCCCACAAAGCCTGAAGTGTTTACTATCTGGCCCTTTAACGGAAAAGTGTCAAACCCTGTTTTATAAGAAAAAGACGGGCAGACAAATAAAAGCGATGTTACTGAAAGAGCAGATACAGGTCATGCTAAGTGCTACATAACATATTAAACCAGAATATGCTGGAAAAGGCTAACTGGAAAATTTCCAAAGAGAAGTCAACCTTGCTATGAACGTTTCTTTCTTTTGCATCATAGGATTGCCTAAATCACTCTATTTCATTGACTCTAAGAGTCCACCCATTAGGAGAAGCACCATTACTGTATGTAGTACTCAGCAAGAAAGAAATGCTTTAATTAAAATGTAATTTTAGGGGCGCCTGGGTGGCTCAGTCGGTTAAATGTCCGACTTCAGCTCAGGTCAGGATCTCGCGGTCCATGAGTTGGAGCCCCGCGTCGGGCTCTGGGCTGATGGCTCAGAGCCTGGAGCCTGCTTCCGATTCTGTGTCTCCCTCTCTCTCTGCCCCTCCCCCGTTCATGCTCTGTCTCCCTCTGTCTCAAAAATAAATAAAAAAATGTTAAAAAAAAATTAAAAAAAATGTAATTTTAAACCCATGGGACTCCTGGGTGGCTCACGCGGTTAAGCATCCGACTCTTGATTTCAGCTCAGGTCATGATCTCGTGGTTCATGGGATTGAGCCCAGCGTCGGACTCTGTGCTGACGGCATGGAACCCATTTAGGATTCTCTCTCTTCTCTCTCTGCCCCTCCCAACTTAGGCATGCATTCTCTCTCTCTCTCTCAAAATAAGTAAACTTCAAAATGTAACACAAGGCTTTGCCACTACATGGAACTTCTGTTTTATATTTTTCAGATACATCTAGATGGGTTTTTATCACACATTTTTCTTGCACACACAGAGAAAGGTGGCCATGATCTGTGGGAACATACAGATAGAAACTCTGGGTCTCTGGGTAACTGCTGGAAAGAAGTTCTCAGGCATGGCATTCTATTTCCTGCCTCATTTCCATTGCTTTTCTTAGCCTCTCCTTTGTTTCTCTCCCTCTCTTTCTAATTGTTGCATTTGTTAGTCTCCTCTGTCCAGATGCTCCATCCTTCCCTTCCTCCCTCTTTGTCCATTTCTCTGCTTCTTCTCATATATCAACCTCCAAATCCCTTCTCATACCATAGTGGTGAGTACAAAGGGCCTGTGGATAGTGGTTAAAAGAGGCACCTTGATTTCAGGGAGGGTAAAATTAAAAAAAAAAGTGTAACTTGGAACCCACGAAGGATGATATTGGAGACGTACGGACTCTAAGATGTAAATAAAAAGACATAGAGGGGTTTCCGGGTGACAGGCTAGTGCAGCTGATGCTATTTGGATTCTGAGTTTGGTAGACGTTTGTGTGCGTGTGATCGGCTGGTAGTGCCTGGAGATATTCTTGTTTCCAGCCCTGTGGAAAAGGATCACTCCAGCTCTCTGCGGAGGCATCCTGTTGGGGCCCGGGACACACAAAAACCAGTTTGTGCTGGAGTTCTACTGGCCAGAGCCTTGTTTCTGAATCACAGTTCCTACCCTGACAGTGGTACTTAAGGTATAAGTGCCAGACCAACGGTATCAGCATCGCCTGGGAGTTGGAAATGCAAATTCTTGGGCCACATCCCAGACCTATTGAATCAGAAACTCTGGGAGTGGTGTCCATTTATCTGTGTTTTAACAAGTCCTCCAAGTGCAAACTAAAATTTGGGAACCACTTCTATTTTGTTGTTGTTGTTGTTGTTGTTATTGTGGTTTTGTTTGTTTACATTTTTTAAAATGTTTATTTATATTTGAGAGAGAATGGGAAAGAGAGACAATGCACCAGCGGGGGAACGGCAGAGAGAGAGTGTGACAGAATCCGAAGCAGGCTCCAGGCTCTGAGCTGTCAGCACAGAGCCCGACGCGGGGCTTGAACTCATGAACCACGAGACCATGACCTGAGCCGAAGACTCATGCCTAACCCACTAAGCCACTCAGGCGCCCCTAGTGCTTAAATTTTTCTAAAAGCTTTTTTAGAATTTATTTTTATTTATTTTGAGAGAAAAAGTGAGCCTGAGCAGGGGAAGGACAGAGTGAGGGAGTGAAAGGGAGAGAGAGAGAGAGAATCCCAATCTGGGGCTGGAATTCATGAACTGTGAGATCATGACCTGAGCCAAAATCAAGAGTCAGAAGCATAACCAACTGAGTGACTCAGGTGCCCCAGGAACCATTTCTTAATAACCTACCCGGAACGGAAATCTCTATCACCTTTCCATGTTCCTGGCCTGTGGGCCTTCATTTTCTGCCACACTAGGATTAAAGATGGCAAGAACGAACCTCCTTCCACTGGTGGCAAGACAACACAAACAAACAAACAAACAAACACGCAATGTGGCAGTAAGTGACAATATACCTACATTAAAAAAAAAAAAAAATTCCAAGAGGGCATCTTTTGGGATGAGCACTGGGTGTTGTATGGAAACTAATTAGACAATAAATTTCATATACTAAAAAAAAAAATCCTATCAGGTAAGACTTTGTTCTTTGTAGAAGGGACTGCTCAGTTAGGAAAAAAAAAAGTCGTGCGCTTTTTGCATTCTTGGGAGTAGAGAACTTGTCTTCCCTGGGTGATGTGATAGAACATGACGGATGAGCACGTACTGACTGGGCAGAGACACCCCCACTGAAGAAACGACACTTAGTTGGACTTTGAAGGCCAAAAAGCCATTAGCCTTTCAGATGTCAGGAGCCGCCTCTTTCTGTCTTTCTACTCTTTTTCTCCGTTTCAAAACATCCTTCACATGGATGACAAGTTAATGTACTTAAAGCACCTGTTTCGTCATGCCACTCTTCCGTTCCAGAAACAAATACGGCTCCGGCCCCAGAGTCTGTAACACTACCAGCTTTAGTCTGCGTTTCTCCATGGGACACACACGCCGCTTCCTTTCTCTTCAAGGAGCATGTTTACATCCATCTCACACTTTGCTCATGCGTTCATCCTGCCTGCATGGGCCGCTCTTCCTCAAGGCCAATGTGAAGGCTTTCTACTCCAACTGTGTCAATGTCTTAAACAGTCACGTTAACCATAGTTCTTTTACAGAGCCCTTCTATGTGACCAAAATTTTTTCTTCTCTTACCTTTTTTTTTTTAATTTTTTTTCAACGTTTATTTATTTTTGGGACAGAGAGAGACGGAGCATGAACGGGGGAGGGGCAGAGAGAGAGGAAGACACAGAATCGGAAACAGGCTCCAGGCTCCGAGCCATCAGCCCAGAGCCTGACCCGGGGCTCAAACTCACGGACCGCGAGATCGTGACCTGGCTGAAGTCGGACGCTTAACCGACTGCGCCACCCAGGCGCCCCTCTTACCTTTTTTTTTAAGTTGACTTATTCATCTTGAGAGAGGGTGACAGCAGGAGCAGGGGTGGGGGAGAGAGAGACAGAGAGAGAGAGAGAGAGAGAGAGAGAGAGAGAGAGAGAGAATCCCAAGCTGACAGCACAGAGTCTGATGTGGGGCTCCATCTCATGAACTGTGAGATCACGGCCTAAGCCAAAGCAAGTCGGACACTTAACCTACTGAGTCACTCAGGTGCCCCTGACCCAGATTTTTTTCTTAACCTAAAACCTGTTAGAATCTCTATGCTTTCTCTCCATTACGGTATTTATACATTGCTTTATAATTGTTGCCTTAAATTGTAAGAAATGCTTCCCCATACGTACATAAGCACATATACATCCGTTTCCCCCCCAGGTATTAAGATTCAATCAGATTCAAGTTTTCATTTTTGTTTTCCCTGAGTCCACATAGCAGGTATTTAATGAGGGTATATCAAATTCAAATAGGAAAAGGTGCCTGTAAGTGAGTATTCTAAAGAAATTATTGTGGCAGAGTTAGCACCGAATTCATCTTTCCTTAAGTGATTTCTGTTTGGCATATCTAAACAAACAACAGAGGTAGGGTTCAGGGGAATCACAGAAAGAACAGGACGACACCTGCTTCAGGTGAATGTGTCCCCCAAAGGGATCAACAGAGTAGGCTTTTCACTATTAGTGATATCATAAATAAGAATAAAAAAGAAAGCAAAGGAAGAGAAGCAAGAAAGACGAAGGAATGGATTTCAAACAAAGTGCAACTCAAAACGCAGCTGTGCGTCGAGGGATTCAAGATTTTTAAAAATCATAACAGCGATGACTTTGTAAAAACTTACCTATTTTGAATCGAGTTTTTGAAGGTTTACCACAACGCAGTTGCCCCAGAAGAAGGACAATTTCCAAATGACGATACAAATGGCAAAAATCAGGGTTGGGACTCAAGTCAGACACCTGCTAATGCACACGTGTGATCTTAACGAGCTTTCACAGCCATCACTGTGCCCATTTCAGAGCAGTGTATGTTAAAGCACTAAGCACCCTGCGTGCCTTAGAAAGTGAACCAAAGTCAAGGGGGCTGAGCATACAGCAGTGGTTCAGAGTTTAGTTTTGCGAAGGAGATTGCTGTTGAGTCAGACAGCTCCTGTCAAATGTCTGCTCCACCCGTACCAGCTGCCAGCCTCGGGCAATTGACAGAACTGCTCCTGGGCTGAATGTAACGGTATCTCTTAGGTTGTTGGGGAGACTCAAAGAGATACAGCATGAGAAGCTCTTAGCACAGGGCTTGGCAAGTAATAAACACTCAATAAATGCTAACTATCATACAAAGAAGGGGTCTTTCTGTCTAACCACCAGATGACATTTCCTTCCTTTTGGGTTTGCAGAATCATTGCAGTGAATATAAAGCTATTTGCTCTCTCACAGCAGAGGCCCGCTTTCATGTTTTGGTTTTATGAGTTTCCTGGCTACCTGAGTGCTAGGAAATCCTTCATTTGACCAATGTGCCAAACCCATTTCCCTGCTAACAAACAAATGACAACAGTGTCCTACTCGGAAATAAAACAAAAGCCTGAGAACGAAGGCATTTCCACGAAGAATAATGAGCACATCAAGCACATATTTTCTGCCACAGTCCAGGTGGCCTTCAAGGCAGGTGACAGCAGGGGCCATGATGGTATTAACTTCATAAGAGTAGATAAGTCAGCGGGAGCTACTCAATCACTTGACAGAAGTCAATTCGGAAGGCATCTGAAATGCCTGGCTTTGAAGATAATCGTGTTAGGAATCAAAAAGGGGTCTAATGTTTGAGTCATGCCTTTCAAATGCAACAAATCATTATACCTGTCAAGATTTATGGACAGATGTATTTATGTTGACACTGGACCACTAATACTTTGACAAATGAGAGGCCTTGACATATACAACAGATACATCCAAGTCTCCTCCCCAGCTCAAGAAAAGGGATGAAATAGTGAATCATGACAAGCTGACAAGCACATGACAAGAATCACGTGGGCTGGCATGGATCTGGGGGGGCTTCCGCTGCCCCGGCCCCCTCACTGCCCAGTGCCCAGTGTTAAGCACAAAGGGCCCCTCTCACCGATGAATAAGACTGGAAATGGCTGATACGAAAGTCGAAGAGAGAATGAACTTCGATGGAGGGTACCCACTCCTAGAAACAAGCCTGATTTCCTAGGCCTCCAAGCGACTTGTGGCCCTTTGTGAAGGAAGTGAGAATTTGATTAGCAGCTGAGAGTTTCAGGGTGGTGATGTGGCAGTGGCCTCCAATTCTAAGTTTATTAAGGAGGCTAATTCCTATCAGCGAATTAAAGTCAAGGCTTGATTCATACCCAAACACTTGGAAGAAATTTGCTTCGGAAAAAAAAAAAAAATCTCGAAAGAGACAATTAGATTTATGATGTATTATCAGGAATTTGATAAACTCACAATGGTCAAAAGGGACCTTAGATGAAATTCATTAATGCAACAGGGTCCATGGCATTAATAAGACTTTTGCAGATGGAACTTTATTTCCACTTGCTTGTTTTTGGAAACCGTCCCCTGATTTTTTTTTTTTAATTTTTTTTTTAACGTTTTATTTATTTTTGAGACAGAGAGAGACAAAGCATGAACGGGGGAGGGTCAGAGAGAGGGAGACACAGAATCCGAAACAGGCTCCAGGCTCCGAGCTGTCAGCACAGAGCCCGACGCGGGGCTCGAACTCACGGACCGCGAGATCGTGACCTGAGCCGAAGTCGGATGCTTAACCGACTGAGCCACCCAGGCGCCCCTTTTTTTTTTTTTTTTTTTTTTTTAACCAACTCATAACTCTTGCCTCAGGTAAGTCCGATCCATAGTAATTTAGTTCCTGGATTCAGTGAAGGGATTTCTTCATTATAAGACAACTCAATGTGCACCAAAGTTTTGCCTGGAGGAAATAAGAGCCTTGAATGATGATCATGGACTCCTCTATAGGAACAGAGATTGGATATGGGGTGTTGTTGTAGAGACAAAAAACTTGGTACCACTGAATTCAGCAGATAGCTTGGGTGGAAAACAAGGGTTCAGCCAATGTGTCTCTGTGCTTGTGAACAAACACACACACGCATTTTCTGAATATAGTTGTAAACTCAGAAAAAAGAACAGTATAAGAAGTCATGCATGGTACAGACAACAAGTATCTCAACATTCATTCATTCATTCATTCACTCATTCAAAAAGTACCTATGGACACGTACTGTGCTCCAGGCATAACGCTAAGCCCTAGAGAAACACCAGGAGAATGTCACCAGTAACAGGCCTGCTCTTAAGAACTTGCACTCAAGGTGTGGGGTGAGGGGAAGGACCATCGCACAAGGACCATTCTGTAAAGAGAATAAATACTTGTGGAACAGACAGTAACACAGAGGTGGCAGCTCCTCTTAGGTAGGGAGCTTAAGGACACTGTCATAAAATGACTAAAAAGATCCGGAGAAAGAAAATGCAACACCCATGCTAATACCTGGTGTTCGGGAGAGTGGGGCCAGCGGGTATAAGGGCTCTGAGATCAGCAAACACTTGGATTGTTGGAGGAAAAGAAAGGAAGCTGAGTATGACAGAGTAGTTAGAGTGAGTAAGGGCAAAGAGTGGAGAGGATCCACTCGACTGGTTTACACGTACATGCGGTATCATCTGATTTCAAAGAAAAAAGTACATTCTGATTGCCAGCGATTGCCTGTGGAGAAGTAAGAATGAACATAGGAAGATTCGGCGACTATCTGGTAATTTAGGCAAGGTGATGGCAGCGTGGACCATATGGACCCATGCAGACGGAGAAGAGTGGATGGATTTGGGATTTATTTTGGACTCAAACGGATGGTAATTCCATAGTCAGTTTCTTCTAAGGTTGAAAAAAACTTTTTTCTACCACGCACCGAAGATTTATATGGAGATTAATGAAATGGTACCCACACAGTGCTTTGAATTCCTTGGAGGGAAGCAAGGCATTATTTTCTTTACTCAAATTATAAATTTATTAACTTTAAACTCCTATACTGAGGTAGGTATTTCACTGACAGCTGGGGTCTCATTTAGCTAACCAGGTGCCCATGTTAAACAAAGGTTATATTATTATTGAGGTTATTATTAGAAGAATATAATGGCTCATGTTGAATACCAATAACAAAACCTAATTTCGTAACTCCAGCAGGCAGCTTTAGTTATGTATGAGGCATGGGCGAACGTTCTCAGTGATCATGTTTCTTATACTTAACGTTCACTTCTCTTACCCACTTTAGCCCGCTTTCACTTCTCTTTAACCCGCTTTGGGATCCTGAGTGAATCCAGCCCAGTTCATTCTGAATGATAGCTTTGCGTAGTGGTCAAACCAAAAATTTCTCCAGAAGTTAAAATTAATCTCTTGAGGAAGCGAGGGACAGCATGTTGATAGGGCAAAAGAAAAACTCAAATTAACTGGTCCTTAAGAAGCAATTAAACCCAGGAAATTTGGTTATAGGAGGAAAGCAATTTTAGAATAGGCTTATGATTACATTTCACAAAACATAATAAATATAGTAAGAATATGCAGTAATATATTTTTCATGGTTTGGATGTGCTCAAAATCAGAGTTAATAATATATTACCTGAGAGCATTCTAATCTTCCCTCCTTAAGCCGTCGTCCTCCAAAATTGGACTGTACCGGACATAAATTTTGTAGTTAGTTGTGAGCGCCATCACTTAATAGTTTTTTTTTTTTTTTAAACAGTAGAGCCTGCATACCAAACAATACATCTTAAAAGAGACAAGTGTATGTAGAAATACTGGTTAATGTCCCTGTTGACCAGGGTGAAAATATATTCTTCAATACACACTGGGCACCTATTGAGGATATAATCACTGTGTGTGTGTGTGTGTGTGTGTGTGTGTGTGTGTGTGTAAGAGAGAGAGAGAGAGAGATTGTGAGTGTGCGTGTGTGTGTGTGAAGTACACTGTAAGAACCTGGACATAAACACCCTCTGAAAGTTAAGAAATCAATATATAGTTGAGAGATGGGTATTACCAACAGCACTAATCCAAATAATAAGTCAAATGGGCAGAGGAACAGTTTCCTCCAAATGAGTGGTAAGTTGTGAGCTTCTGCAAAAGTGAAGCATCCTTAGCGTTCTCTAGGTCCAGGCCCTTGCTTTCAGATTCCATGCTTCCTTCCATCACTGGAGATGTTAGTCTTGCCTCAGTTGCCTACCCAAGTATTATTCTCCTTTTCTTGATTTTATTTGAGTTGACCGTGTGCCTGGGCAAAACCCTCAGCTTCCCTTGCAGCTAGGTTTGGCTCTGTGAGACAGTTTCAGCTAAAGAGCTGTAAGTGGAAATCTGTTGGGTAGGGATTCCAGAAAGTACTGTTTTCCTAATTCTAGAAAACCAGACTTGACCTGTGCGTCTTTCAAACATTTTAGCCAGCTACCCTTTGTCCTCTGTGTCTTCTTTGTGCCGGAAACACGGGAGGGAGGCACAGAATCCAAAACAGGTTCCAGGCTCTGAGCTGTCCGCACAGAGCCTGATGCAGGCCTTGAACCCACGAACTGAGACCTGAGCCGAAGTCAGACGCTTAACTGACAGAGCCACCCCGGCGCCCCTGCTAATACATTTCTGAGCCACAGGTGGCTGAGCTCTCCGTTACTGATGCACTATCCGGCAGCACTCAGGTAGACTTTCAGCTTTCAGCTCATTTGCAGAGCACTGCTCCCATGTTTCTCTGTAAGTTTCCCGAGGGCAGGAGCAAAGCTTTCTTCAGCTAAGTGTTCTTCAGGGTGCCTGGCTAAGGACTCAAAGACCGAAGTAATTCCAGGTTGTGAAAAATGATGCAAGAAATCTAAGGCTTCTTTTATAACAGGGATTCTAAACCAGGATCGCACATCTGATTCACCATGTGTACGTGTGTGTAGGAAGAAACACAGAAACATATACAATGGAACTCCCTAACTCTCTAAATATTCAGATTCAGAAGGTCCAAGATGGGACCCTAGCATCTGTCTTATTTATTTATTCGTTTGTTCGTTTTTTTTTACTTTTTAAAAAAGTCTGTGTGTTTAGTTTGAGAGAGAGAAAGTGGGGGTGTGGGGGGGGGCAGAGAGAGAGAGGGAGAGAAAATCCCAAGCAGGCTCCATGCTGTCAGTGCAGAGCCCAATGTGGGGCTCTAACTCACAAACCGTGAGATCATGACCTGAGCTGAGATCAGGAATCGGATGCTTAACCACCTGAGCCACCCAGATGCCCCACATCTGTCTGAAAACAAACAAACAATAAAAACCAAAACTCGTTAGGTGAGATTGAAATCCTCCCTTCACACATTTTCCAGGAAACTTGGATTTATCTTCATGTGCTGTATATATCCACCCGTCTCTGTCTCTCAAATACTCCCTTCCAGAAAACTCCTACCATTCATGGGCTTCCTAAACTTTTCAGTCATGTTTGGAACATGAGTGGCAGGCACTCTTTCCTCCATTCCCTCAATGATGAAACACGGTTTATTTTAATACCCAGAGCCTTTTCTGTGTTAGCTATTTGGGAACACAAATTAGAACAAGGAGGTGTTCAATCATGGCTAGCCAGTCCAGAGCATTTTCAGTGAGAAAGCTTCAAGAGTGCCTATTAAGGAGTTATAATTATTGTATCCCTTAAGTAATTAAAAAAAATTCAAGGTGGTTAAGCAGTGGTTGTCTCTGCAAGGGTTAGCAGAGGGCCATGGGGGCATCCAATCAAATAGGATTGGGGCTTCAGAATGGAACCATTTCTAAAAGTACGTGTTAGGTCCATGGATATTTGCTATCTATACCCTTGTGTATGCATTAGAGATGCTTGTATGTAATAGTTCATCAAAAATATTGAGCAATTCAGGCAAAGGATACTGGAACTTTTCTTTGATCAAAGAATAAAGAAGCAAAACAAAACAAGAGCCAAATAAACAAAGTGTTTCACACACAGTTTCCTTAACAGCGAATGATTCCAGTTACCAGCCTCAGCAGCTTTCTTTTCCACTACATTAGTACACAGATATTCCTGATGAAGGGAGTCTTCTAGAAGAAAATGTAAACCCTGGCTACATAAGAGAACTCATCTCTGAAGTAAGTAGTATTTTCTTTAGAGCGGTAAGGGTATAATTACTTTCCATTGACTCTCAACTTATGAAAGAGAGGGAGGTCCTGGAAGGTTGTACATCTATCTTGTTTTATTTCAAAACAAATTCTCTTTTTATTTTCCCCTCTTGGACCACACTTTCCAATGATCTGTACTGCAACAAGAGGGATGCAAAAGTGGACAGACCCCCCCAAAGCAGGCAAACTCACAATGGTATAATGTTAAAAGCTGCTTACTTCCTATCCAACCCTACATCCTCTTCAGAGTTGGAGCTGAGTTCGATGTTTGGAGGCATTCCTTTCCTTCCTTCCTGAAGACAATGGAGGCTGAAGTAAGACAGTGACGGGTAGCAAGAATATAAGGAGTATGCAACCTCCATGGAGAGTCCATGGGTGACATTGCTAATTGATTACAAAACTCTTTCCTGTTGAGTCAAGAAGCGGACTCAGAATTTACAACACACTGCCTCAAACTGTCGCTACCCATCTGTTGGAGATGAGAAACCCCACGAACCTATTTGCCACCATGGGTAAAAAAGGGAAGACCAACTCCCCGAGTGAGTGGGGAATAATGAGTTTTCCAGCCACACACTCATGTTTCTGCTTTATGACCCTCTACGTGGCAACGTCAGCCATCTGGCTAGTAGGTTTTCGAGATGTCAGAGCCCAAATCCACCACCTGAATGAGATGACTTCCTTCTAACTTCCTTCAGCTACCCAGAACAATAGTTCTCAAAATTAATATGCGTTAGAAATATTTCAGGCTCTACCCGCCCCCCCCCCCCCCCCCCCAGTGATTCAAGGAGATCCGTGGTAGGGCCCAGGTCGTCCACACGCGAAACTTTGAAAATACCATCTCTGGATTGCTCTTAATTCCTCTATGGAGTGAGAGTCCTGGTGGGTGGCTTTGTGACTCAAACAGGTACCACATATAAAGTGCAGTAGATATCTCTGCTGGTCCTCACTGCTCCTGCCCGTTTGGTTCAGACCTAAGAGACCATACCAGACAAAAGATTCGTCCCAATGCCTCCTGCCACTGATGTACTCACTGATTCCCTCAAACACCGCATTACTGGCACACGGTAGATTCTCAAAACTGTGTTGAATGGACAGATGCGCAAGTCCAACTTTACTTCCAGAAAGAGCTCTTAGAGGTCTCCGGAGATGTATTTGATGGTTTGTTTTGAGGTCTTTGATCTGCAGCCCCTCTTTACATATTTTTGCAGGGAAAAAATTGTCAAGGTCTTCCCAGGGGCCCACCCCAGAGTCAATGCTGTCAGGTGAAACGTGCTTGGGGCGATTTGATCAGGCAACATTTCTGCTGCCTGGATACCTATTCTGGATAACTGAGAAGAGCCTAGCTGTCAACTGACCCAGGAGCCCAACCACTGCCTGACAACATCCTTTATTGCACAAGCCGCCCACTAGGCATAAAAGAACAAAGGTTGGAGCAGATGTTTGCATGAGAGTTGTCCAGTTGAAAGACTGGCTCCAAGTCAAATTAAAAATAGGACTTTATAAAATAGATCACACTTGTTCTGTGACAGTTATTCACCTGTCTCTGCATCACTCAAGGTCAATGTTGCCAGCTGCTTTTTATATAGGGAAAGAATGGGCTACATTATGTCTTTGTAAACTTTAATGCCCATATTCTCAGCAAGAGCTCGGGCCACATAACTGTAGGACATCCCCTGACAAACCTCAGAATGGGACGTAAGCCATCCATATCACAAGGTCCACCTTATCCTCCAGGGACAAGAGAACTGTCCAGACTCACGGGACGCGGACTTCTAAATACTGCCAGATTAAAATTGGTTTCAGTTTTCATCTCAATTCAGTTCAGCACCTACTTACGGAGCACCTGCAGTTTACCAGGCTTGGTGCAAGGCCCTGGGGATATGGTGGCGATTCAGCCAAATGTGGTCGGGCCTCACAGAGCCTTTCATCATGCACCGGAGTTCTTACCTCTTCTGGGCCATAGAACCCTTTAGAAATTTAGTGAAACCTACAAACCTCTTCTTAGGATACTATTTTTAAATACATTAAGTACATAGGATACTATTTTTAAATACATTAAGTACATTAAGTAAAGAAAACCGATAATAATGAAATTGTCTAAATAATTAAAAGGTTTTGATATAATAATATATGTGTTTCTTCATTCATGTATTAAATAGATTCTTGAGGCATTCTTGACTACCATAATACTGATGAGCATACTATTTCAAGAGGTCAGTAATAACTGTAATGTGTTATAAAATATCTATGCTCTGTTTTGACAAAGTCACAGCTGCTGCTACTCCTGTGTTTGTTGCCTCCATTCATAAGGGAAGGAAATGATGAATTTCAGTTTGAGGCTAGTGAAAAAAAAATTGTATTTTTTTTTTCCTCAACGAACTTCATAAAATACCCTCACCCAGCCCCCGAATTTCTATCAATGGATCACTGGGAGGTTTGTCAAGTCAGGTTAAGAAGTCCCAGAAGTGGAAGAGACAATGACTTTGGTCATTCTACTATATCATAGCTCTATCTAGATATCCATATAGAAATAACATATAACGCATGGCTGGGGTTGTGATAGGATAGCAGATCCCCCTGTATTACCTGATGGAGTCATGGCTGGAGGAAGGCTGGGACATTTGGAAGAAGTAACAGGTAGGTTGGGCCATAAAAGTAAAGTTAAACCAATGGCAGATGTACAAGGAGAGGGAAGTAAGTACTGTTTCAGACAAAAGAAACCACATGTACAAACTCGATAAAACAAAATAGAACATGCACGGGAGGGATGAGAGAAGCTTCTAGGGCTGGACTGCGGAATGGTGAGGTGACTCTGTTTGGGAAGTGTTAAGAGCTGAGAGCAGTGAAAATGCTAGATCATGAGGGAAGGTACCCTATGCTAAGGAGCTGGCTTTCATCCTAAGACCAGGGAGAAACCATAGTTGGTTTTCAGGAAGTGGTTTAACTTAGAAGATCACTTTGACTACACTGTGTGGAATGCGGATCATGGGGTAAACGGAATGAGGCAGAGAAGTGGTCAGAAGGCTGATGGGCTTGGATGTGGGAGGGAGCAGGACTCTGGGCGTGAGATGATGCCTTTGTGGAGACTGAGATTGCAGAAAGAGATGTGGGTTTAGGACTAGGGAGAACTACCGAATGTGGTTTTGAGCACGGTAAATTTCATGTGCCTGGGAAAAACTTAAGTGGCCATAACCAGTGTGCACTTGTATATCTGCATGGAATCTCATGCACAGAAATAAAATATGGGCTGGAGATGTAAATTAAACTAATCTTTTTTCTTGTTGGATACCAAGTGAGAGATTCTAAAATTGGCGAAAAACTGTATTGAATCACATATTATGTAATTATTTTTAAATACCATTTAATGCTATGCACCAGACATAATATATAATTTGGATGTGTTTTCTCTGTCTTTGAAGAGTTGTATGATCTTGTCATGTTTGTGCTAACTTCACAGACAGAAAAACCAATACGAAGAGAGGCTAAGTAATTTGTAGGTCATATAGGGAGTAAGAGACAGAACCAGACTTTAAGCCAGGTCATCTGATGCCCATACCCATGCTCCTAGATCCTGTGTTCAAGGGATACCCTAACAACCTCCCACGAGAAAAAAAAAAAAGCATAACATTTCATTTTGAGAAAAGACAGTAGACATTTCAGACTTTCTCTCTCCCTAAAAAGTCAATCAATTCCTACAAAATTTTCTGCACATTTTCATTTGAGGGCATACCTTCTATCTCAGAAAATCCTTTTATCCATTTCACTGGTTTGTGTCTTATGTACTCAGTACCCATTTATTAAGGCTTCACCTGAGTTAGATTCATCAAGGAAGAAGAATACACCTGAAAATGTTATGAATTGGTAGAATTGTTTGTTGCAAGAGAAATACACTCGTAAATTTGTTTCAGACTCGTTTAGGGGGGAAAACAAAGGATTATTTCCTGAATACTGGGGAAAAAAAATCTTTTCTCTTCAGGATCCAGGTATGGTTCAAAGGATGTTGCTAGATTTGGTCTCAGTTGTTCCTTCAATGTGCTGGGCTTCTCACAAGGCTACCTCCAGTAGCTCCAGGTGGACATCCTCTTGGATTCATTTCCAGGAAAAAGAGCTTCTTTATTCCAGTCATTCCAAGACGATTCTTTGAATTGCATCTCTCTGGTCTGGCTGGGATCACCCGCTCAGCTTGAGCCAATCTCTGGGCCAAGAGGAAAGACTCTGATGTCTGGCCGGGTCTGAGTCACGGGCCCACCCTTCGAGTGTGGGCGAGGATGAGGGTCCTCCCAAAACCATATGCACTAAGGGGATTAGAGGGGTGGGACCTCCCCCCAAATGCAGCCTCTGCTAATAGTAAAGGGAGGAATATGTGCTGGGCAGGCAAAAACAACAGATGTCCATTACATTTGGCCACAGCAAAATAAGATTCTGGTTTGTCACAAAGAATGCAGTTTTCATATAAATATCTTTGTGTCTAGAGATAAGAATATTTCGACAACAGTAAGTTCCATAGTTAACTCTTCAATCCCCAGGTGCTATTTCATGAATCGCTTTGTGGTTTTAACTAGGATTGAATAACATAACGAAGACATAAAACTTGAAGGGCACCTAACTGCAAAAAAAAAAAAAAAATGAAAGCAACCATAAGCAATGTTATCTGGCCTGCTGTCAGGAATTTCTAAAGCTACATACTCTGTGATTTAAAGAAAAAAAAAAATCATCCCTGACACCAGTGTAACTTCTGTGCACAGAATAAGTCACTAAACTTAGAGCAGAATAAGAAAACTCGCCCTCATTACCTAGAGTCTATTTGGTTCCTGATTTGGGACAGTGTGAATTATCACTGTGAGGGAAACCTACACTGGGTTAAGGTTAATCATTCTCTCTTCTTTAGGTGGAATAACTTATACTTTTTGGTGTATCCTCATAAACATCAATGACATACACAATTATGTAAATGTAACATTTAACAAAATAAGAACAAAATTCCATCCGTTAGAGATGAACTATAGCATTCTCAAGATGTGTGGCAGTGTTAGTTTTGTTTAGAAGTAAAGTAAAAGCAAAAGAAGGGGTAACTAGCTACCTCACAAAGATCATTAAGTAAATACATTGTCATCATTAACGCTGTGTTTCTGTGGTGCCAATATTAGGATGCCCTCGGATGACAGATGTCTAGACATTTCTTAAAGAGTAGGTTCATCTCACAACAAAGCAGAGCAAAATTAGACTGAGGCTTTTCTTTTCTCCCTTTTCCTTTTTTGTTCTTGGCTCCTCGAGAGAGATTAATTAAAGAAGGAACAATAGGAAAGTGTCCCAGGAAACTAATCAACATAAATATTTCAGGATCGAGAGAGGGAAATTAGTAGGATGTAACTAACACTCATTGAATACCTACTAGGTGCATGGAATTTGCCAATTAAGAAAAGACCCCTGTGATGTTGAAATAATTTTAGACTTACAGAAGAGTTGCAGAGAAAGTATACAGAATTCCTATGTGTTCTTTGGCCACCTTCTACTTATGGCAACATTATACACAAGCATAGAATGTTTATCAAAATTAAGAAATTAACTTTGGAACAATACTATCAATGAAAGTACAGACTTCATTTTACCAGTTTTTTTTCCCCACTGAGGTCTTTTTATTTATTTTTTTTCTGTTCCAGGATCTAATCAAGGATCCCACATTGCCTTTAGTACAATTCTTTTTAATAGTTACATATATGTCCTTTGTTCTGTGTGACTTTCATATAGATGAAACAACAATTACCGAGAACTTATTAAGATTCTTGGTGGCAGAATCACTGACATCAAATGTTGTAATTTTCTTATCCCTATACTTCACTTTGCTTATGAATTCATACATTTAAAAATGTATATTGAGGATATTTTTGCCTAAATACCTGTAGCAAGTAAAGAACTTCAAATTCTTGTTTTCAGAAGTTTCCCCCTTTAAAGTGTGATACAGCCATTTTCACAACCTGTATTAATTCAAAACGACTTGGTCAAGGAGATCAATATAATACCATAAGAACAGTACTAGTATTTGATGAATTCAAGAGAGAGAGACATTTCCTTTCAAGATTCTGAACAAACAAACAAGAAGGGGTTGAGTACATCTTGTGTTCATTTGTAGCCTCATATCCATTTCTGTTTTCTGATGTACCTCAATTGTGCGTGCATGTGTGTGTGTGTGTGTGTGTGTGTAGAGGTGAAATTATCTCTTCCTGGTTATACATACTCTTGGGGAAAGGGACATTTCATGTGTGGATTTCACACTGCAAGAAAGTGTGGGGTGACCTTCACCTTCTTCCTACTTGGAGAGAGACTAGTGGGAGGTATAAGACCTAAGCTCAACTAGTTGTAAGTGTTTTTCCCAGAACTTTGGATCCTAAGCACATAACATAAGGTTGCACAGACCAATTAGAAGTTGGCAGACAGCTCACCATGACCATTTCTACCATTAAGCCCTGCTTCCTGCTGCCCAGCTTTCTCTTCCCATCCATTTTTTTTTTTTTAGTGTTTATTTATTTTTGAGAGAGACAGAGACAGAATGCGAGTGGCTTAGGGGCAGAGAGAGAGGGAGACACAGAAGCAGAAGCAGGCTCCAGGCTCCGAGCTGT